>NW_024730185.1:0-6445 GCF_018991925.1 Homarus americanus | reverse complement strand
ATAACAAAGGGCCCTGATCGAGTTTCAAAAAAGGCCCCTGATCGAAAAGTACAATCGTCCTCTGATCGATTATAACAAAGTCCCCTGATCGGGCATAACAAAGGGCCCTCATCGAGTATAACAAAGGCCCCTCATCGAGTATCACAAAGTCCCATGATCGAGAATAACAAAGTCCCTCATCGAATATAACAAAGTCCCCTGATCGAGTAAAAAAAAGTCCCTAATCGAGTATAACAAAGCCCCCTAATCGAATATAACAAAAGCGCCTGAACGAGTATAACAAAGGCCCCTCATCGAGTATAACAAAGTTCCCTGTTCGAGTATGACAAAGCCCCCTAATTGAGTATAACAAAGTCCCCCTTATCGAGAATAACAATGTCCCCTGATTGAGTATAACAAAGCCCCCTGATCAAGTATAACAAAAGCCCCTGATCGAATATAACAAAGTCCCCTGGTCGAGTATAACAAAGTCCCCTGATCGAGTATAACAAAGTCCCCTAATCGAGTATAACAAAGTCCCCTGATCGAGTATAACAAAGTCCCCTGATCGAGTATAACAAAGTTCCCTGATCGAGTATAACAAAGCCCCTGATCGAGTATAACAAAGTCCCTGGATCGAGTATAACAAAGTCCCCTGATCGAGTATAACAAAGGCCCCTCATCGAGCTTCTAACAATAAAGGCCCTGATCGAGTATATAACAAAGTCCCCTGGTTGAGTATAACAAACTCTTTGGTCGAGTATAACAAAGTCCCCTGATCGAGTATAACTAAGTCCCCTGAACGATTATAACAAAGGCCCCTGATCGAGTATAACAAAGTTCCCTGATCGAGTTTAACAAAGCCCCCTGATCGAGTATAACAAAGTCGCCTGATCGAGTATAACAATGTCACCTGATCGAGTATAACAAAGGGCCCTGATCGAGTTTAACAAAGGCCCCTGATCTTGTATAAAAATGTCCCCTGGTCGAGTATAACAAAGTCGCCTGAACGAGTATAACAAAGGCCCCTGATCGAGTATAATAAAGTTCCCTGATCGAGTATAACAAAGCCCCCTGATCGAGTATAACAAAGACCCCCTTATCGAGAATAACAAAGTCCCCTGATCGAGTATAACAAAGCCCCCTGATCAAGTATAACAAATCCCCTGATCGAGTATAACAAAGACCCCCTTATCGAGAATAACAAAGTTCCCTGATCAAATATAACAAACCCCCCTGATCAAGTATAACAAAGGCCCCTGATCGAGTATAACAAAGTCCCCTGGTCGAGTATAACAAAGTCCCCTGATCGAGTATAACAAAGGCCCCTGATCGAGTATAACAAAGTCCCATGATCGAGTATAAAAAAGTCCTCTCATCGAATATAACAAAGTCCCCTGATCGAGTATAACAAAGCCCCCTGATCGTGTATAAAAAGCCCCCCTTTTCTTGAATAACAAAGTCCCCTGATCGAGTATAACAAAGCTCCCTGCAAAGGCCCTGACGAGAATGGGCCAAAGCCATCATCGAGTATAACAAAGTCCTCTGGACGAATTTTGGGCCCTTCTGATCGAGTAAAACAAAGTCCCTGACCGTGTATAACAAAGTCCTATAACATCGGTATAACAAAGGCCACTGGTCAAATCATACAGTGATCTTGATCGAGCATATAACAAAGCCATATCATCGAGTATAACAAAGTCCCTGTGATCGAGTATAATAAAGTTCTTGATCGAAAGTATATCAAAGGCCCTCATGGAGTATAACAAAGTCTTTTCGACGCAATCATCTCGTTCGGCAAAACAAAGTCCCCTCATCGAGTACTAACGTCCTCATCGGCATAACAGTACCTTCTGTCGAGCATAACAAAGTCCCCGATCGATATAACAAAGTCCTCATCGAAAGTATAACAATGTCCTGAGTCGAGTATAATAAATACCTGATCGAGTACAACAAAGTCATGATCGGTATAACAAACGCCCCGCTCGAGTATAATATCCCTGATCGAGTGCGTAACATATACCTCGAACGTGCATATAAAAGTCCCCCGTCGAGCGTCTCCGATCGAGTATAAAAGACCCTCATCGACACAACAAACTTCGATCGTATAACAAAGCTTCGATCGAGCATTACAACTCCTCGATCGGTAATAATAAAGACCATGATCGAGTATAACAAAGTCCCCTGATCGAAACAAAGACCAGTATAACAAAAGCCCTCATCGAGTATAACAAAGTCACTAATCGAGTATAACAAAAGTCCCTTTTTATCAACGAAAGGCTCTGGTCGAGTATAACAAATGCCCCTCAGAAAACAAAGTCTCAAATACAACAGCCAAGTATATCGCCTTCAATGGCATCAAAATCTTATCGAGTAACAAAGCCCTCGGGAATATAATAAAGGTTCTAATCGAGCATAACAAAGTTCTTCGATTCAGTATAACAAAGTCCTCTGGTCGACCATAACAGCGACCTTGAGCCGAGTATAACAAAGTTTCCCAGAGTATATAACAAAGTCCCTCATTTAGTATAATAAACCTTCTGATCGTATAGCAAAGGTTCCTTGATCGAGAATAATAATCGCCTCATCGAGTATAACAAAGTCCTTATCGAATATAACAAAGCCCTCATCGATTATAACAAAGGCCACTGAGTCGAGCATAATGCGACCCTGGTCATATTAAAGTCTCTCGATCGAGTATAACAAAGTTCTCATCGAGTATAACAAAGTTCCAAATCGAGTATAAAAGTCCCTCGACCTGGGTCTTGTTAGGCTCGACTGGCGGACTTTTTTATACTCGATCAGGGCGTTTGTTTTACTCGATCAGGGACTTTATTATACTCGATGAGGGGCCTTGTTTTCTCGATCAGGCACTCCCTTTGTTATACCCATCAGGACTTTGTTATGCTCCATTAGCCTTTATACTCGATCAGGGACTTTGTTATACTTGGATCAGGGACTATGTATTACTTGATCTGGGGCTTTGTTATGCCCGACCAGGGCCTTTGTTATGCTCGATATGGCATTTTGTTATACTCGACCAGGGAACATTGTTATACTCGATCAGGGACTTCTTATCGGAATAACTAAGTCCCTTGATCGATATAACAAAGCCCCCTGATCAAGTATAACAGCGCTCCCTAAACGAGTATAACAAAGTCCCCGGTCGTGTATAACAAAGTCCCCCTAATCGAGTATAACAGCGCCTATGATCGAGAGCAACAAAAAATTTTCCTGATCAGAGTATAACAAAGTTCTCATCGAGTATAACGAAGTCCCCTTTATCGAGAATAACTAAGTCCTGATCGAGTATAACAGCCCTGATCAAGTATAAAAGGCTCCAGATCGAGTAAAACAAAGTCCCTTGGTCGAGTATAACAAAGTCCCCTGAACGGTCGGCGACAGCGTTCCTGATCGGGTATAACAAAGTTCCCTGATCGTGTTTCTTAACAAAGCCCTCATCGAGTATAACAAAGTCTTGATCGAGTATACCAAAGCCTCATCGAGTATAACAAAGTCCCCTTATCGAGAATTTCAACAAAGTCCTGATCGAGTATAACAGCCCCTGATCATATAACAAAGGCTCCAAATCGAGTATAACAAAGTCCCAGATCGAGTATAACAAAGGCCCTGATCGAGTATAACAATGTCCCCGATCGAGTATAACAAAGCCCCTCATCGAGTAAAACAAAGTCCCCTGATCCAGTATAACAATGTCCCTCACTGAGTATAAATAAGCCCTGATCGAGGAAAAAACAAAAGCCCCCTAGAGTATAACAAAACCATACCAGGAGTGTCAGGAGGTATACCTGGGAGTATCAGGAGGTGTACGGAGGCCGAGGTACTTGGGAGACGAGGTGTACCTGGGAGGGCTGTAGAGGTGTACCGGGGAGGAGCCAGAGGTACCTGGGAGGGTGAGAGGTGTACCCAGGAGTGTCGGAGGTGTTCCTGAGTGTCAGAGGTGTAGCTGGGAGTGTCTGAGGTGTGCCCGGGGAGGTCAGGGGGCGGTAGCTGGAGTGCCTGAGGTGTACCTGGGAGGTGGTGTACCTGGAGTGCCACTGCACCTGGGAGTGTCAGGAGGTATACTGGGGAGTATCAGAGGTGCACCTGGGAGGGTCAGGAGGTGTACCTGGGAGGTCGGAGGTGTACCTGGAGTGTCGGAGGTGTTCCTAAGAGGCCAGAGGTGTGCCTGGGAGTGCCGAGCTGTACCTGGGAGTGCCGAGGTGTACCTGGGAGTGGCTCAGTTGTGTACCTGGGAGTGGCTGGAAGCCAGGCACCTGGGTGTCACTTGGTGCAATTGGGAGTATCTGAAGTGTACTGGGAGTGTTGGGAGGTGTACCAGGAGTGCCCACAGAGGTGTACCAGGAGGTCAGAGGTGTACCAGGGAGTGTCAGAGGTGTACCAGGAGGCTGGGGAGGTGTACCTGGGAGTGTCAGAAAAGCATCCAGGAGGCCTGAAGTGAACCAGGAGTGTCAGAGGTATACCTGGGAGTATCAGAGGTGTACCTGGGAGGTCAGAGGTGCACCTGGGAGTCAGGAGGTGTACCTGGGAGGCCGAGGTGTACCTGGGAGGCCGGAGGTGTTCCTGAGAGCGGCCGAGGTGTACCTGGGAGTGCCAGAGGTGCACGTGAGAGTGCGTCAGAGGTGTACCTGGGAGTGTCAGAGGTGTGTACCTGGGAGGTCAGAGGTGTACCTGGGAGGTCAGAGGTGTACCTGGGAGGTCAGAGGTGTACCTGGAGGTCATAGGTGTACCTGGGAGTGTGCTCAGGAGGTGTACCTGGGAGTGTCAGGAGGTGTACCAGGAGTGTCAGAGGTGTACCTGGGAGGTCAGGAGGTGAACCAGGGGAGGTCAGGGGTGTACCAGGGAGGTCAGTGGAGTACCTGAGTGTCAGAGGTGTACCTGAGAGCAGTTGGGGTACCAGGAGGTCAGAGGAGTACCTAGGGAGTGCTCAGAGGTGTACCTGGGAGTGTCGGAGGTACCTGGGAGGTCAGAGGTGCACCTGGGAGGTCTGAGGCATCCCTGAGAGCCAGAGGTACCTGGGAGTATCGGAGGTGTACCTGGGAGTATCGGAGGTGTACCTGGGAGTGCCGGAGGTGTACCTGGGAGGCCAGTGTGCCTTGGACACAGAGGAGTACCTGGGAGTGTCTGAGGAGTACCTGGGAGTGTCTGAGGTGTATCTGGGAGTGTCTGAGGCACCTGGGAGTGTCAGAGAAGTACCAGGGAGTATTAGCGGTGGCCTGGGAGGTCAGAGGTGAACTTGGGGGTGTCTGAGGTGTACCTGGGAGTGTCAGAGGTGTACCTGGGAGCATCAGAGGTGCCTGGGAGTGTCAGGAGTGTACCTGGAAGTGTCAGGGGTGTAACTGGGAGTGTCAGAGGTGTAACTGGGAGGTCAGAGGTGTAACTGGGAGTGTCAGGAGGTGTACCTGGGAGGTCAGAGGTGCATTCCCAGAGTGCCAGAGGTGTACCTGGGAGTGTCAGAGGTCTACCTGGGAGTGTCTGAGGTCTACCTGGGAGTGTCATAGGTGTACCTGGGAGTGCTCAGGGGTGTACCTGGGAGTGTGAGCAGTACCCTTGGGAGGTCTGAGGTGTACCTGGAAGTGCCCTGAGGTGTACATGAGCTTCTGTAGAGGTGCACATGGAGTGTCAGGGAGGTACCCAGAAGCTGGCTGGTGGGTACCGTGTACCTGGGAGTGCCTGCAAGCATACCTGAACATCAAAGGGTGTGTCAGGGAGTGTCGGAGGCACCAGGAGTGTCGGAGGTGTACCTGGGGAGTGTCGGAGGTGGCACCTGGAAGTGTCGGATTGCACTCTGGGAGGTCAGTGGTGTACCTGGGAGTGTCACTGGTGTACCTGGGAGTATCTGAGGTGTACCTGGGAGTGTTGGAGGTGCACAGGGAGGTCGGAGGTACCTGGGAGGCCAGAGGTGTACCTGGGAGGCTGGGAAGGGTACCTGGGAGTGTCTGAGGTACCCAGTGTCTGAGGTGCTATGGAGGCCAGAGGTGCACCTGGGAGTGTCAGTGCTGTGCCTGGGAGTGTGAGAGAAGTGGACTTGGGAGTGCCTGGAGGAGCACCTGGGAGTGTCGAGGTGTGCACGGGAGTGCTGAGGTGCCCTTGGGAGTGCTGTGTACCTGGAGTGTCACTGGTGTACCTGGGAGTGTCAGTAGTACCTGGGAGGCCAGTGGTGTACCTGGGAGTGTCACTGGTGTACCTGGGAGTATCTGATGGTACCTGGGAGTGTTGAGGTGTACCAGGAGTGTCGGAGGTGTACCTGGGAGTGTCGGTGGTGTACCTGGAAATGTCGGAGCTGTAACCTGGAAATGTCGGAGCTGTACCTGGGAGAGTGTCAGAGGTGTACCTGGGAGGCTCGGCAGGTACCTGGGAATGTCAGGTGTACCTGGGAGGCGTCTGAGGTGTACCTGGGAGGTCAGAGGTGCACCTGGGAGAGTCAGAGGTACCTGGGAGGGTG
>NW_024730184.1:0-14725 GCF_018991925.1 Homarus americanus | reverse complement strand
CCGGGGCGTCAGTTACGGGCACCCCTTCAGTGTCTTGACCCGGGGTGTCAGGGCCGGACACCCCTCCAGCACCATGGCCCGGGGTTTGACGGCCGGGCACCGTTTCACTTCCATGACCCGGGGTGTGAGGGCCGGGCACGGCTACAGTGCTGTGAACTGGGGTGTGATGCCCGGGCACCCCTCCAGCACCATGACCCAGGGTATGAGGGCCGGGCACCCCTTCAGTGCTATGACCCGGGGGTGTGAGGTCCGAGCACCCTTTCAGTGCCATGATCCGGGGTGTGTGGGCCAGCCACTCCTTCAGTGCCATGACCCGGGGTGTGACGGCCGGGCACCCATTCAGCCCCATGTCGCGAGGTGTGAGGGCCGGCCATCCATTTAGGTCTATAACCAGGTGTGTGAGGGCCGGGCACACCTTCAGTGCCATGGCCAGGGGTGTGACGGCTAGGCACCGCTTCAGTGACATGACCCGGGGTGTGAGGGCCGGTCACTCCTTCAGTGCCATGACCCGGGGTGTGAGGGCTGGGCACCTCTTCAGCCCCATGACCCGGGATGTGAGGGCCGGGCACTCGTTTAGGACTATGGCCAGGGGTGTGAGGGCCGGGCACCCCTTCAGTGCTATGACCCGGGGTGTGTGGGCCGAGCACCCTTTCAGTGCCATGACCCGGGGTGTAAGGGCCAGCCACTCCTTCAGTGCCATGATCTGAGGTGTGACGGCCGGGCACCCCTTCAGCCCCATGTCCCGAGGTGTGAGGGCCGGCCACCCGTTTAGGTCTATAACTAGGTGTGTGAGGGCCGGGCACACCTTCAGTGCCATGGCCAGGGGTGTGACGGCTGGGCACCGCTTCAGTGACATGACCCGGGGTGTGAGGGCCGGTCACCCCTTCAGTGACATGACCCGGGGCGTCAGTTACGGGCACCCCTTCAGTGCCATGAGCCGGGGTGTGAGGGCCGGGCACCCCTTGAGTGCCTTGAAACGGGGTGTGAGGGCCGGGCACAACTACAGAGCTATGAACCGGGGTGTGAGGGCCAGGCACCCCTTCACATGACACAGGGTGTGAGGGCCGAGCACCCGTTTAGGTCTATAACCAGGTGTGTGAGGGCCGGAAGGGCACCATACTTCAGTGCCACCATGTCTGGCCGAGCACCCCTGGTACCAGAGCAGGGTGTGAGGGCCAGGCTTGCTTGGTGCCATGACAGGTGTGAGGCCGTGCAACCTACAGAGCTTTGAATCGGGATGTGAGGGCCGGGCACCACTTTACATAACACGGGGTGTGAGGGCCAGGCAGCCCTTCATATGACACGGGGTGTGAGAACCGGGCACCTTTTCAGTGCCATGAATCCGGGTGTGAGGGCCGGGCACCCCTCCAGCACCATGATCCGGGGTATGAGGGCCGGGCACCCCTTCAGTGCTATGACCCGTGGTGTAAGGGCCGGGCAACCTTTCAGTGACATGACACTGGGGTGTGAGGGCTTGGCACCCTTTCAATGACATGACCCGGGGTGTGTGGGCAGGGCACCCTTTCGGTGCCATAACCCGAGGTGTGAGGGCCTGTCACTCCTTCAGTGCCATGACCCGGGGTGTGAGGGCGGGGCGCACCTTCCAGCCCATGACCCGGGGTGTAAAAGGCCATGGGCACTCGTTTGGAGTCTATGACCAGGGGGTGTGAGGCCAGGCACTCTCGTTTAGGTCTATGACCAGGGTGTGTGGGAGCCGGGCACCCCATCAGCACCATGACCCGGGGTGTGATGGCCGAGAACCGCTTCAACCCCATGACCCGGGGTGTGAGGGCCGGGCACCCCTCAGCCATCATGACCCGGGGTGTGAGGGCCGGGCTCCCTTTCAGTGCCATGAATCGGGGTGTGAAAGCCGGGCACCCCTTCAGCATCATGACCCGGGGTGTGAGCGCCAGGCACCCCTTCAGTGCCATGACCAGGGGGGTGAGGGCCGGGCAACCCTTATTGAGCATGACCTTCCGGGGCAGGGACAGGCACCCCTTCAGTGCCACTGACCAGGGGGTGTGAGGGGCTGGGAACCCCTTCAGTGACAAGACCTGGGGTGTGAGGGGCACCCCTTCAGCCTCCTCGGCCAAGCCGGGCTCGATTTCAGTGCCAGGGCAGGGTGTGAGGGCCGGGCACCCCATCAGCACCATGACCCGGGGTGTGATGGCCGGGAACCGCTTCAACCCCATGACCCGGGGTGTGAGGGCCGGGCACCCCTCAGCCACCATGAACCTGGGTGTGAGGGCCGGGCACCCTTTCAGTGCCATGAATCGGGGTGTGAATGCCGGGCACCCCTTCAGCATCATGACCCTGGGTGTGAGCGCCAGGCACCCCTTCAGTGCCATGATCCGGGTTGTGAGGGCCGGGCAACCCTTCAGTGACATGACCTTGGGTGTGAGGACCGTGCAGCCCTTCAGTACCATGACCCTGGGTGTGAGGGCTAGGCACCCCTTAAGTGCCATCATCCGGAGTGTTACAGCTGGGCACCCCTTCAGTGACACTGACACGGGGTATGAGGGCCGGGAACCCTTTCAGTGACATGACCCGGGGTGTGGGGGCCGGGCACCCCTCCAGCACCATGACCCGGAGTGTGCGGGTCGGGAACCGCTTATACCCCATGAACCGGGGTGTGAGGGCCGGGCACCCCTTTAGTGACATGACCAGGGGTGTGAGGGCCGGGCACCCCTCCGACACCATGACCTGGGGTTTGAGGGCCGGGCACCCTTTCAGTGCCATAAATTGGGGTGTGAAAGCCAGGGACCCCTTCAGCACCATGACCCGGGGTGTGAGGAACAGGCACCCCTTTAGTGCCATGACTCGGGGTGTGAGGGCCGGGAACCCGTTCAGTGACATGACCTGGGTGTGAGGGCCGGGCACCCCTTCAGCACCATGACCCGGGGTGTGAGGAACAGGCACCCCTTCAGTGCCATGACCCGGGGTGTGAGGGCCGGGAACCCCTTCAGTGACATGACCTGGGGTGTGAGGGCCGTTCACCCCTTCAGTTCCATGACCCGGGGTGTAAGGGCCGAGCACCCCTTCAGTGTCATGAACTGGGGTGTGAGGGCCGGGCTCCCTTTCAGTGCCATGAAACGGGGTGTGAGGGCCGGGCACCCCTACAGTGAAATGAAATGGGGTGTGAGGGCCGGGCACCCCTTCAGCACCATGACCCAGAGTGTTAGGACCGGGCTCGATTTCAGTGCCAAGAATTGGGGTGTGAGGGCCGGGCACCCCATCAGCACCATGACCCGGGGTGTGATGGCCGGGAACCGCTTCAACCCCATGACCCGGGGTGTGAGGGCCGGGCACCCCTTCAGCCACCATGACCCGGGGTGTGAGGGCCGGACACCCTTTCAGTGCCATGAATCGGGGTGTGAAAGCCGGACACCCATTCAGCACCATGACCCGGGGTGTGAGGGCCAGGCACCCATTCAGTGCCATGACCCGGGGTGTGAAGGCCGGGCACCCCTTCAGTGACATTTCCTGGGGTGTGAGGGCTGGGTACCCCTTCAGTGACATGACCCGGGGTGAGGGCCGGGCACCCCCCTCCAGCACCATGACACGGTGTGTGAGGGCGGAACCGCCTAACCCCATGACCCGTGGTGTGAGGGGCCGGGCACCCCTTCCAGCAGGACCCGTGAGGGCCGGGCACCCTTTCAGTGACATGACACCGGGGTGTGAGGTCTTGGCACCCTTTCAATGACATGACCCGGGGTGTGTGGGCCGGGCACCCTTTCTGTGCCATAACCCGGGATGTGAGGGCCGGTCACTCCTTCAGTGCCATTACCCGGGGTGTGAGGGCGGGACACACCTTCAGCCCCATGACCCGGGGTGTGAGGGCCGGGCTCTCGTTTAGGTCTATGACCAGGGGTGTGAGGGCCGGGCACTCGTTTAGGTCTATGACCAGGGGTGTGAGGGCCGGTCATACCTTCAGTGCCATGGCCAGGGGTGTGACGGCCGGGTTACCACCAGTGCCATGACCCCGGGTGTGAGGGGCCGGGCACCCCTTCACACTATGACCCGGGGGTATGAGTGGCCGGGCACCCCTTCAGTGCTCTGACCTGGTGTGTGAGGGCCGGGCACTATTTCAGTGACAGACCTGGGTGAGGGCCAGGCACCCCTTAGTGACATGACCTGTGTGTGAGGCCGGGCACCCCTTCACGACATGACCTGTGAGGGCCGGGCACCCCTTCAGTGCATGACCCGGGGTGTGAGGGCCGGGTCACCTCTTCACATGACATGGGGTGTGAGGGCAGGGCACCTTTTCAGTGCCATGACCCGGGGTGTGAGGGTAGGGCACCCGTTCAGTGCCACGAATCGGGGTGTGATGGCCGGGCACCCCTTCACCTCCATTACCCGGTATGTGAGGGCTGGCCACCCCTCCAGCACCATGGACCGGGGTGTGAGGGCCGGGCACCCCTCCAGAACCATGGCCCGGGGTGTAAGGGACGGGCACCCCTACAGAGCTTTGAACCGGGGTTGTCAGGGCCGGGCATCCGTTCACATGACACGGGTGTGAGGGCAGGGCACCTTTTCAGTGCCGTGAACCGGGGTATGTGGGCCGGGCACCCTTTCAGTGCCATGAATCGGGGTGTGATGTCCGGGCACCCCTTCAGCTCCATGACCCGTGGTGTGGGGACCGGGAACCGCTTCAACCCCATGACCCGGGGTGTGAGGGCCGAGCACCCCTTTAGGTCCATGACCCGGGTTGTGATGGCCGTGCACCCCTTCAGTGACATGACCCGGGGTGTGAGGGCCGGACACCCCTCCAGCACCATGACCCAGAGTGTGAGGCCCGAGCACCCCTTCAGTGTCATGAGCCGGGGTGTGACGGCCGGGCACCCCTTTAGTGCCAGGAGCCGGGGTGTGACGGCCGGGCACCCCTTTAGTGCCATGAAACGGGGTGTGAGGGCCGGGCACCCCTACAGAGCTATGAACCGGGGTGTGAGGGCCGGGCACCCCTTCACATGAAACGCGGTGTGAGGACTGGGCATCTTTTCAGTGCCATGACCTGGGGTGTGATGGCCGGACTCGATTTCAGTGCCATGAATCGGGGTGTGGGCCGGGAACCCCTTCAGCACCATGACCCCGGGTATGAGGACCAGGAACCGCTTCAACCCCATGACCCGGGGTGTGAGGGCCGGGCACCCCTTTAGGTCCATGACCCGGGGTGTGATAGCCGTGAACCCCTTCAGTGTCATGAACCGGGGTGTGACGGCCGAGCACCCCTCCAGCACCATGACCCGGGGTGTGAGGGCCAGGCACCCTTTCAGTGCCATGAAACTGGGTGTGAAGGCCGGGCAACCCTACAGTTCTGTGAACTGGGGTGTGAGGGCCGGGCACCCCTTCAAATGACCAGGGGTGTGAGGGCCGGGCACCCGTTCAGTGCCATGAATGGGGGTGTGAGGGCCGGGCACCCCTTCAGCACCCTGAAACCGGGGTGTGAGGGCCGGGCTCGATTTCAGTGCCATGAATCGGGGTGTGAGGGCCGGGCATCCCTCCAGCACCATGACCCGGGATATGAGGGCCGGGCACCCGTTCAGTGCTATGACCCGGGGTGTGAGGGCCGGGCACCCTTTCAGTGACATGACCCGGGGTGTGAGGGCCGTGCACCCCATCAATGATATGACCCGGGGTGTGTGGGCCGTGCACCCATTCAGTGCCATGAATGGGGGTGTGAGGGCCGGGCACCCCTTCAGCACCATGAAACCGGAGTGTGAGGGCCGGGATCGATTTCAGTGCCATGAATCGGGGTGTGTGGGCCGGGCATCCCTCCAGCACCATGACCCGGGGTATGAGGGCCGGGCACCCCTTTAGTGACATGAGCCGGGGTGTGAGGGCCGGGCACCCTTTCAGTGCCATGAAACAGGGTGTGAGGGCCGGGAAACCCTACAGAGCAATGAATCGGGGTGTGAGGGCCGGGCACCACTTCACATGACACGGGGTGTGAGGGCCGGGCAGCCCTTCATATGACACGGGGTGTGAGGGTCGGGCACCTTTTCAGTGCCATGACCCGAGGTGTGAGGGCCGGGCTCGATTTCAGTGCCATGAATCGGGGTGTGAGGCGCGGGCACCCCTCCAGCACCATGATCCGGGGTATGAGGGCCGGGCACCCCTTCAGTGCTATGACCCGGGGTGTGAGGGCCGGGCACCATTTTAGTGACATGACCCGGGGTGTGAGGGCCAGGCATCCCTTTAGTGATATGACCCGGTGTGTGAGGGTTGGCACCCTTCGATGACCTGGGGTGTGAGGTCTGGCACCCTTCAATGCTAAGAATCGATGTGAGGGCCGGCACCCCATCAGCACCATGACCCGTTGTGTGAGGGCCGAGAAACGCTTCAACCTCATGACCCTGGGTTTGAGGGCCGGGCACCCCTTTAGGTCCATGACCCGGGGTGTCATGGCCGTGCACCCCTTCAGTGACATGAACCGGGGTGTGAGGGCCGGGCACCCTTTCAGTGACATGACCCAGGGTTTGAGGGCCGGGCACCCCTTTAGGTCCATGACCCGGGGTGTCATGGCCGTGCACCCCTTCAGTGACATGAACCGGGGTGTGAGGGCCGGGCACCCCTTCAGCCCCATGACCCGGGATGTGAGGGCCGGGCACTCGTTTAGGTCTATGACCAGGGGTGTGAGGGCCGGGCATACCTTCAGTGACATGACCGGTGGCGTCAGGGCCGGGCACCCTTTCAGTGCCATGACCCGGGGTGTGAGGGCTGGCCATCCCTTCAGTGACATGACCCGGGGCGTCAGTTACGGGCACCCCTTCAGTGTCTTGACCCGGGGTTTCAGGGTCGGACACCCCTCCAGAACCATGGCCCGGGGTTTGACGGCCGGGCACCGTTTCACTGCCATGACCCGGGGTGTGAGGGCCGGGCACCCCTTTAGTGCCATGATCTGGGATGTGAGGGCAAGGCACCCCTTTAGTGCCATGAAACGGGGTGTGAGGGCCGGGCAACCCTACAGAGCTATGAATCGTGGTGTAAGGGCCGGGCACCACTTCACATGACACGGGGTTGAGGGCTGGGCAACCCTTCATATGACACGGGGTGTGAGGGCCGGGCTCGATTTCAGTGCCATGAATCGGGGTGTGAGGGCCGGGCACCCGTCCAACACCATGATCCGGGGTATGAGGGCCGGGCACCCCTTCAGTGCTATGACCCCGGGGTGTGAGGGCCGGGCACCCTTTCAGTGACATGACACCCGGGTGTGAGGTCTTGGCACCCTTTCAATGACATGACCCGGGGTGTGTGGGCGTGGCTCCCTTTCTGTGCCATAACCCGGGATGTGAGGGCCGGTCACCTTCAGTGCGCGGACCCGGGGTGGAGGGCGGGCACACCTCAGCCCCATGACCTGGGGGTGTGAGGGCTGGCACCTGTTTAGGCCTATGACCAGGGGTGTGAGGCTGGCACTGTTTAGGCCCATGACCAGGGTGCAAGGCCGGTCATAGCCTTCCAGTGCCATGGCCAGGGTGACGGCCGGTTACCACCTCAGTGCCATGACCCCTGTGTGTGAGGGCCGGGCACCCCTTCACACCATGACCTGGGGGTATGAGGCCGGGCACCTTCAGTGCTCTGACCTGGTGTGTGAGGGCTGCACTATTTCAGTGACATGACCTGGGGGTGTGAGGGCCAGGCACCCCTTAGTGACATGACCTGCTAGGTGAGGCTGGCACCCTTCAATGACATGACCCGGGGTGTGAGGGCCGGGCACCCTTTCAGTGCCATGGAACGGGGTGTGAGGGCCGGTCACCTCTTCACATGACACGGAGTGTGAGGGCAGGGCACCTTTTCAGTGCCATGACCCAGGGTGTGAGGGTAGGGCACCCGTTCATTGCCACGAATCGGGGTGTGATGGCCGGGCACCCCTTCAGCTCCATTACCCGGTATGTGAGGGCTGGCCACCCCTCCAGCACCATGGACCGGGGTGTGAGGGCCGGGCCCCCTCCAAAACCATGGCCTGGGGTAAGGGACGGGCACCTTACAGAGCTGGTGAACTGGGGTTGTGAGGGCGGGCATCCGTTCACATGACACGGGTGTGGAGGGCAGCAGGGCACCTTTCCAGTGCCGTGAACTGGGGTATGAGGCCGCACCCCTTCAGCCCATGACCTGTGGTGAGGACTGGGAACTGTCAACCTATGACCTGGGGTGAGGGTTGGCACTTTAGGTCCATGACCTGGGTGTGATGGCCGTGCACCCCTTCAGTGACATGACCCGGGGTGTGAGGGCCGGGCACCCCTTTAGTGACATGACCCGGGGTGTGAGGGCCGGGCACCCCTCCAGCACCATGACCCAAAGTGTGAGGCCCGAGCACCCCTTCAGTGTCATGAGCCGGGGTGTGACGGCCGGGCACCCCTTTAGTGCCAGGAGCCGGGGTGTGAGGGCCGGGCACCCCTTTAGTGCCATGAAACGGGGTTGTGAGGGCCGGGCACCCCTACAGAGCTATGAACCGGGGTGTGAGGGCCGGGCACCCCTTCACATGAAACGCGGTGTGAGGACTGGGCATCTTTTCAGTGCCATGACCCGGGGTGTGATGGCCGGACTCGATTTCAGTGCCATGAATCGGGGTGTGGGCCGGGAACCCCTTCAGCACCATGACCCGGGGTATGAGGACCGGGAACCGCTTCAACCCCATGACCTGGGTGTGAGGGCTGGCACCCCTTTTAGGTCCATGACCCGGGTGTGTGATAGTCAGGCACCTTCAGTGTCATGAACTGGTGTGCAGGCCGGGCACCTCCAGCACCATGACCCGGGGTGTGAGTGCCGGGCACTATTTCAGTGCCATGAAATGGGGTGTGAAGGCCGGGCAACCCTACAGTGCTGTGAACCGGGGTGTGAGGGCCGGGCACCCTTTCACATGACCCGGGTTGTGAGGGCCGCGCACCCCTTCAGTGCCATGAATCGGGGTGTGAGGGCCGGGCACCCCTTCAGCACCATGACCCGGGGTTTGAGGGCCGGGCTCGATTTCAGTGCCATGAATCGGGGTGAGAGGGCCGGGCACCCCTCCAGCACCATGACCTGGGGTATGAGGGCCGAGCACTCCTTCAGTGCCATAACCCGGGGTGTGAGGGCCGGGCACATTTTCACTGACATGACCCGGGGTGTGAGGGCCGGGCACCCCTTCAATGACATGACCCGTACTGGATGGGCCGGGGACCCTTTCAGTGCCATAACCCGGGGTGTGAGGGCCTGTTACTCATTCAGTGCTATGACCCGGGATGTGAGGGCCGCTCACCCCTTCAGCCCCATGACCCGGGGTGTGAGGGCCGGGCACCCGTTTAGGTCTATGACCAGGGGTGTGCGGGCCGGGCACCCGTTTAGGTCTATGACCAGGGTTGTGAGGGCCGGGCACACCTTCAGTGCCATGGCCAGGGGTGTGACGGCCGGGCACCGCTTTAGTGCCATGACCCGGGGTGTGAGGGCCGGGAACCCCTTTAGTGACATAACCCGGGGCGTCAGAGCAGGGCACCCCTTCAGTGCCATGAGCCGGGGTGTGAGGGCCGGGCACCCCTGCAGTGCTGTGAACCGGGGTGTTAGGGCCGGGCACCCCTTTTTAGTGACATGACCTGTTGTGTGGGAGAGGTGGCCGGGCACCCCTTCAGTGCTATGACCCGGGGTGTGAGGGCCGGGCACCCTTTCAGTGCCATGAAACGGGGTGTGAGGGCCGGTCACCTCTTCACATGACACGGGGTGTGAGGGCAGGGCACCTTTTCAGTGCCATGGCCTAGGGTGTGAGGGTAGGGCACCCGTTCAGTGCCACGAATCGGGGTGTGATGGCCGGGCACCCCTTCAGCTCCATTACCCAGTATGTGAGGGCTGGCCACCCCTCCAGCACCATGGACCGGGGTGTGAGGGCCGGGCACCCTTCCAGAACCATGGGCCGGGGTGTAAGGGACGGGCACCCCTACAGAGCTATGAACCGGGGTTGTGAGGGCCGGGCACCCGTTCACATGACACGGGTGTGAGGGCAGGGCACCTTTTCAGTGCCGTGAACCGGGGTATGAGGGCCGGGCACCCTTTCAGCTCCATGACCCGTGGTGTGAGGACCGGGAACCGCTTCAACCCCATGACCCGGGGTGTGAGGGCCGGGCACCCCTTTAGGTCCATGACCCGGGGTGTGATGGCCTCGCACCCCTTCAGTGACATGACCCGGGGTGTGAGGGCCGGGCACCCCTTTAGTGACATGACCCGGGGTGTGAGGGCCGGGCACCCCTCCAGCACCATTACCCAGAGTGTGAGGCCCGAGCACCCCTTCAGTGTCATGAGCCGGGGTGTGACGGCCGGGCACCCCTTTAGTGCCAGGAGCCGGGGTGTGAGGGCCGGGCACCCCTTTAGTGCCATGAAAAGGGGTGTGAGGGCCGGGCACCCCAACAGAGCTATGAACCGGGGTGTGAGGGCCGGGCACCCCTTCACATGAAACGCCGTGTGAGGACTGGGCATCTTTTCAGTGCCATGACCTGGGGTGTGATGGCCGGACTCGATTTCAGTGCTAAGGAACTGGTGGGGCTGAACCCTTCAGCACCATGACCCGGGGTATGAGGACCGGGAACAGTTTAACCCCATGACCCGGGGGTGTGGAGGGTTGCACCCTTAGGTCCATGACCCGGGGTGATAGCTGCACCCCTTCAGTGTCATGAACCGTGGTGTCCTGGCCGGATACCCCTCCAGAACCATGGCCCGTGGTGTGAGGGCCGGCACCCTTTCAGTACCATGAAACTGGTGGAAGGCTGGCACCCCTACAGTTCTGTGAACTGGGGGTGTGAGGGCCGGGCACCCCTTCAAATGACCAGGGGTGTGAGGGCCGGGCACCCGTTCAGTGCCATGAATGGGGGTGTGAGGGCCGGGCACCCCTTCAGCACCCTGAAACCGGGGTGTGAGGGCCGGGCTCGATTTCAGTGCCATGAATCGGGGTGTGAGGGCCGGGCATCCCTCCAGCACCATGACCCGGGATATGAGGGCCGGGCACCCGTTCAGTGCTATGACCCGGGGTGTGAGGGCCGGGCACCATTTCAGTGACATGACACCCGGGTGTGAGGTCTTGGCACCCTTTCAATGACATGACCCGGGGTGTGTGGGCCTGGCTCCCTTTCTGTGCCATAACCCGGGATGTGAGGGCCGGTCACTCCTTCAGTGCCATGACCCGGGGTGTGAGGGCGGGGCACACCTTCAGCCCCATGACCCGGGGTGTGAGGGCCGGGCACTCGTTTAGGTCTATGACCAGGGGTGTGAGGGCCGGGCACTCGTTTAGGTCTATGACCAGGGGGTGTGAGGGCTGGGCATACCTTCAGTGCCATGGCCAGGGGTGTGACGGCCGGGTTACCACTTCAGTGCTATGACCCCGGGTGTGAGGGCCGGGCACTCCTTCAGTGACATGAATCGGGGTGTGAGGGCCGGGTACAATTTCAGTGACATGACCCTGGGTGTGAGGGCCAAGCACCCCTTTAGTGACATGACCCGGTGTGTGAGGGCCGGGCACCCCTTCAGTGCCATGAATCGGGGTGTGAGGGCCGGGCACCCTTTCAGTGACATGACCCGGGGTGTGAGGGCCGGGCACCCCTCCAGCACCATGGCCTGGGGTGTGAGGGCCGGGCACCCCTTCAGTGTCATGACCCGGATGTGTCAGGGCCTGACACCCCTCCAGCACCATGGCCTGGGGTGTGAGGGCCGGCACCCCTCCAGCACCATGACCCGGTGTGTGAGGGCCAGGCACCCATTCAGTTGTTTTGACCCGGGGTGTCAGGGCCGGACACCCCTCCAGCATCATGGCCCAGGGTTTGACGGCCGGGCACCGCTTCAGTGCCATGTCCCGGGGTGTGAGGGCCGGGCACCTTTTCAGTGCCATGACCCGGGGTGTGAGAGCCGGGCTCGATTTCAGTGCCATGAATCGGGGTGTGAGGGCCGGGCACCCCTCCAGCACCATGATCCAGGGTATGAGGGCCGGGCACCCCTTCAGTGCTATGACCCGGGGTTTGAGGGCCGGGCACCCTTTCAGTGACATGACACCGGGGTGTGGGTCCAGGCACCCTTTCAATGACATGACCCGGGGTGTGTGGGGGCCGGGCACCCTTTCAGTGCCATAACCTGTGAGGGCGGGGCACCCAAGGTTTAGGTCTGGCGACCAGGGGTGCAGGAGGGCTGGCACTCGTTTAGGTCTATGACCAGGGTGAGGGCCGGGCACTCGTTTAGCTCTATGACCAGGGGTGTGAGGGCCGGGCATACCTTCAGTGCCATGGCCAGGGGTGTGACGGCCGGGCACCGCTTCAGTGCAATGACCCGGTGTGTTAGGGCCGGGCACCCCTTCAGTGATATGACCCTGGGCGTCACGGCCGGACACCCCTTTAGTGCCATGAGCCGGGGTGTGAGGGCCGGGCACCCCTTAAGTGCCATGAAACGGGGTGGGAGGCCCGGGCACCCCGACAGAGCTATGAACCGCGTGTGAGGGCCGGGCATCCCTTCACATGACACTGGGTGTGAGGGCCGGGCTTCTTTTTAGTGCCACGACCAAGGGTGTGAGGGCCGGGCACCCGTTCAGTGCCATGAATCGGGGTGTGATGGCCAGGCACCCCTCCATCACCATGGCCCGGGGTGTAAGGGCCGGGCACCCCTTCAGTGTCATGACCTGGGGTGTCAGGGCCGGACATCCCTCCAGCACCATGACCCGGGGTGTGACGGCCGGGCACCGCTTCAGCGCCATGACCCGGTGTGTGAGGGCCGGGCACCCCTTTAGTGCCATGAGCCGGGGTGTGAGGGCCGGGCACCCCTTTAGTACCATGAAACGGGCTGTGAAGGCCGGTCACCCATACAGAGCTATGATCCGAAGAGTGAGGGCCGGGCACCCCTTCACATGACACGGAATGTGAGGGCCGGGCACCTTTTCAGTGCCATGACCAGGGGTTTGAGGTCCGGGCTCGATTTCAGTGCCATGAATCAGGGTGTGAGGTCCGGACACCCCTCCAGCATCATGACCCGAGGTATGAGGGCCGGGCACCCCTTCAGTGCCATGAGCCGTGGTGTGAGGGCCGGGCACCTCTACAGAGCTATGAACTGGGGTGTGAGGACCGGGAACCGCTTCAACCCCAAGACCCGGGTAGTGAGGGCCGGGCACCCCTTCAGTGACATGACCCGGGGTGTGAGGGCCAGGGACCCTTTCAGTGACATGACCCGGGGTGTGAGGACCGGGAACCCCTTCAATGACATGAACCTGCAGTGTGTGGGCCGGGCAACACTTCAGCACCATGACCCGGGATGTGAGAGCCGGGATCGATTTCAGTGCCAGGAATCGGGGTGTGAGGTGTGGGCACCCCTCCAGCACCATGACCCAGGGTTTGAGGGCAGGGCACCCCTTCAGTGACATGACAAGGGGCGTCAGGGCCGGGCACCCCTTCAGTGCCATGTGCCGGGGTGTGAGGGCCGGGCACCCCTTCAGTGCCATGAACCGGGGTGTGAAGGCCGGGCACCCCTTCAGATGACACGGGGTGTGAGGGCCGGGCACCTTTTCAGTGCCATGACCCGGCGTGTGAGGGCCGGGCACCTCTCCAGCACCATGGCCGGGGTGTGAGGGCCGGACACCTCTCCAACACCATGGCCCGGGGTGTGAGGGCCGGGCACCCCTTCAGTGTTTTGACCCGGGGTGTCAGGGCCGGACACCCCTCCAGCACCATGGCCCGGGGTTTGGCGGCCGGGCACCGCTTCAGTGCCATGTCCCGGGGTGTGAGGGCCGGGCACCTTTTCAGTGCCATGACTCGGGGTGTGAGAGCCGGGCTCGATTTCAGTGCCATGAATCGGGGTGTGAGGGCCAGGCACCCCTCCAGCACCATGATCCGGGGTATGAGGGCCGGGCACCCCTTCAGTGCTGGCGAACGGGGTTGAGGCCAAAATCTTCAGTGACATGACACCGGGGGGTGTGTGGAGGTCCAGGCACTTTCAAATGACATGACCCTGGGGTGTATGGGGGTTGGCACCTTTCAGTGCCATAACCCGGGGTGTGAGGGTGGGGCACTGTTTAGGCTCCATGACCAGGGGGTGGGAGGGCCGGGCACTGTTTAGGTCTATGACCAGGGGTGTGAGGCCGGGCACTCTGCCAGGTCTACACAGGGTTTGAGGGTCATGGCCACCTTCAGTGCCATGGCCAGGGGTGTGGACGCTGGGTTACCACTCATGCTATGACCCCTGGTGTGAGGGCTGGCACCCCCTTCAGTGACATGACCCTGGGTGTGAGGGCCAGGCACCCCTTTAGTGACATGACCCGGTGTGTGAGGGCCGGGCACCCCTTCAGTGCCATGAATCGGGGTGCGAGGGCCGGGCACCCCTACAGAGCTATGAACCGGCGTGTGAGGGCCGGGCATCCCTTCACATGACACTGGGTGTGAGGGCCGGGCTTTAGTGCCACGACCAAGGGGTGTGAGGGCCGGGCACCCCTCCAGCACCATGGCCCGGGGTGTGAGGGCCGGGCACCCCTCCATCACCATGGCCCGGGGTGTAAGGGCCGGGCACCCCTTCAGTGTCATGACCTGGGGTGTCAGGGCCGGACATCCCTCCAGCACCATGACCCGGGGTGTGACGGCCGGGCACCGCTTCAGCTCCATGACCCGGTGTGTGAGGGCCGGGCACCCCTTTAGTGCCATGAGCCGGGGTGTGAGGGCCGGGCACCCCTTTAGTACCATGAAATGGGCTGTGAAGGCCGGTCACCCATACAGAGCTATGATCCGAAGAGTGAGGGCCGGGC
>NW_024730183.1:0-10000 GCF_018991925.1 Homarus americanus | reverse complement strand
TTACTATATAAGACAGACAGACAGACAAACATGACTGGCGGTGGAAAAAAAAACTGAAAGAATAAACAAAATAATGACTGATCTGACTTAACCACGAGATACCTGTAGCTGACACGAGTACACATGTGAGCGTATATGTACAGAAGCAGGGGATAAGAGGAGGTGTGGGGGTGAAGGGGAGAGGAGAGGGTGAAGGGGAGGAGTGACGGGGGTGGGGGCAGGGGAGGGGAGAGGGTCTTTAGTGTTGAATGCGTCCACCACTGGGCTTCGCATTAACGACCACCCGAAGATCAACATTTGGTGGGAGAAGTATAAAGTATAACTCACCTCTATAGGGGAGAGGGGTAGGGAAGGAGGGGTGTAGGTAGGTAGGGAGGGAAGGAGGGGTGTAGGTAGGTAGGGAGGGAAGGAGGGGTGTAGGTAGGGTGGGAGGGAGGGAGGGAGGGAAGGAGAGGAGCTCAAAGGCCAGTGAGTGTCGGATACGTCTGCTGGAGGGGTGCCAAGTTGAGGTTTTCCAGCTCATTGTTGCCACATCTCTCTAGAAGGGGGCCGCCATTAGTACCCACAGCCTAATGCCAACCGCCACTCAAACATCAGATCTGTTAAACACCGCCAACAGTTAATATCTAGTTCAAGGTTGAGATTAGCCAAGTGTGAGATGAGAATTTCAGTGATTATTTCTTGTCTCGGAGGCGAATTTTTTGAAACCCTGGGAGATGGATTCGAAGCCTTGGGTTTTGGTACGACTGTGAGGGAGGGTGAGGGAGGGAAGGTGACAGGGGGCGTGTTGTTTTAAGCGTGGGTGGTGGTGCTGCCTCCCACGCTATTCTCCAGCAGAAGGAGTCGAGGGAAGGCGACGACGTAGAGCTGGGCGGGGCGAGGCGAGGTGTGGTGAGGTGAGGTTGAGGGAGGGGAGCGCCGATGCTGACGAAGGAGTGGAAATGAGGAAGGTGAGGGGGATAATTTAGAGGAGAGAGAGAGAGAGACAGAGAGGTGTGGGCAGAGTAGATGAAGTGGGAAGAAGCGTAGGGAGAGAGGGATGGAGGAGAGAGACGAGGGGGTAATGTAGGGGGAGAGAGGAATGGCGGGGTGGGTGGGTGGGTCGGAGGAAGAAGGTGAGAGCAGCAGGGAGATGGAGTGAGGAAGCGAAGGAAGGAAGGAAGGAAGGAAGGAGGGATGGTGGGAGGGAGGAGATGAGAGGGTGAGTGCGTGGGTGGGAGGTAGGGAGGGTAGGAAGGTACGGAAGGTGGGAGGGAGAGGGGAGGTGAGAGCAGCAGGGAGAGGGAGTGAGGAAGCGAAGGAAGGAAGGAAGGAAGGAGGGATGGTGGGAGGGAGGAGATGAGAGGGTGAGTGCGTGGGTGGGAGGTAGGGAAGGTAGGAAGGTACGGAAGGAGGGAGGGAGAGGGGAGGTGAGAGCAGCAGGGTGAGAGAGAGAGAGGGGATGGCAGGAAGACTTCAGTGACAACAAGACAGGAAAGAGCATCTCCTTCCTCTGGGCGGCAAGCACGATACACCGCGGGGGATGGTGGTAGTTGTTGTTGATGATAGTGGTAGTTGTTGACGATGATGGTGGTGGTGGCGGAGATGGTGGTAGTAGTGGTGATGGAGAGAGAGAGAGAGAGAGAGAGAGAGAGAGAGAGAGAGAGAGAGAGAGAGAGAGAGAGAGAGAGAGAGAGACAAACCACCCCTTAGCGCGCGCACACACACACACTCAAACCTGGTAGCCGAGAAAGTGAAAGGGTAGAGAGAGAGTTCGTAAGTGGTAAAGACTGAGGACGAAGGAAACAAAGAGAAAAAAAGGAGAACGAAGATAGTGAATAAAAGTGAGATAAAAGGAAAGAGGGGAAGAAAAAAAAGAACGACAAGAGAAAGAGAGGGAAGGGTGTTGTGTGTGTGTGTGTGGAACAGTACTACACTTGTGCCAGCTTGAGCAGTAGTATAGGAGGTGGGGAATGGGTCAGAGGTGGGGAATGGCATAAGAGGAATGGGTCAGAGGTGGGCAGTGGTATAGGAGGTCACTCAACAACATGTAATTAAAAAAAACACGTAAATGATAAAAAAAAAAACATGTATAGGTGAGAAAGAAAAAAAGAAACATAATTGGAAAAACGAATTACCAAGACGTACTGGAGTAATAAGAAACACAAAGGAGAAACGCACATAAAAGAGGATACAAAGAAGAGCTGGAGGAAATTAGGATAATAAAAGACACACAACAAGAGAAGTGCTCATAACAAACAGGAGAGAGAGAGAGAGAGAGATTAACAGGTGTTTCAGTCCCCCACCTTCTCCCTCCTCTTCCTACACCTCCTCCTCAACACCAAATAATTATTCCTACCTGCTGAAGGTTCTGAGAAACATCACCACTCACCTGAAGAGCAAAGTTTAATTAGTATTTAATTAACCATTTCATTTTGAGTTATTACCTGATGACACGTTCTTTTTTCTGATTGAATTTTGTGATTCAATTAAAAATTCTTGGTGCTCTCTCTCTCTCTCAAATAAAATGTTTTTTCTCAATAATTTTATTAATAAAGGTTTTTTAATTTACTAGGCAAGGTTATCTGAATTACGGAATTATTATCAAAGGTAATGAAAAAAATCAATTAATTAGAGAAAAAGGTGAAGGTGTACATAAGAGTAGCCAAATGTCCCGTGAACAATCCTTATTATTTCCTCTGTGGCGAAGTGTGTGTGTGTGTGTGTGTGTGTGTTACAGGAAATCCGTGTGACTAGGGATTTCACGTCATCTCTAAAGTGTCCAGGAATTTCTTATAAATGTTGTGACTGCTATCAGAGATTTACAAGAAATTCTTAAACCTTTTCAGGATTATGTAAAGTCTCTAGTTACAGCGACTCCCTGTAATACACATGTACCATTATTAACACTGGTGGCAGAAGAAACAAAGGCTAGTTTAACACCCAGGTGACGTAACCAGACTACAGTAATCACACATAGCAGTCCTGGTGGTTAATTATTACATATATGATTCATTACACTTAAAGTCTTCCGAAATGACGGTAATTACAAGGTACTAAAAACATCAATTTCTATTTCAATACATAACTAACTTTGCCATATTAAAGGGGACAAACATACACCTCAAACTCCAGACTGATAATCTTGATATTTTACGCAGGGTAAATGAAAGTAAAAGTATTTAATATAAACCTTTATATTTAAGAACACAATATAACGATGTGGGTCAGTGATCTGTGTGCCCGGGTGGGCTAATCTCCGTGAAAATAAAATAAAAATAAAATAAAATAAAATAAAATATATTAAAATAAAATCCTCATGAAAGCAGAGACATTCACTTCATCAAAACTACTTTTTTCTTTATTTGTTTGAGTACATTATGGACAAACTCGTCGTCTGGGTTCACGTCCAGGTTGGTTGTGTCCTCGACCAGGTTGGGTGAGTCGTAAAGGAAGTCGGGTGTGTCGTCAACCAGGACGTGTCCCAAATCGATAAGGTCGGGTAGAAAATCATACAGATCGGGTACGAAAAAGTCGAGGTCGAGTATAACCTCGACCTGGTCGGTTGTGACCTCTACCTGGTTGGCTGTGACCTCGACCTGTTTGGCTGTGTCGTCGACCAAGGATGTGTCCCAAATCGATAAGGTCGGGCACGAAAAAGTTGAGGTCGAGTTTAACCTCTACCTGGTTGGTTGTGTCCTCGACCTGTTTGGCTGTGTCCTCGACCTGTTTGGCTGTGACCTCGACCTGTTTGGCTGTGACCTCGACCTGTTTGGCTGTGACCTCGACCTGTTTGGCTGTGACCTCGACCTGTTTGGCTGTGTCTCGACCTGTTTGGCTGTGACCTCGACCTGTTTGGCTGTGACCTCGACCTGTTTGGCTGTGACCTCGACCTGGTCGGTTGTGACCTCGACCTGTTTGGCTGTGACCTCGACCTGTTTGGCTATGTCCTCGACCTGTTTGGCTGTGACCTCGACCTGTTTGGCTGTGACCTCGACCTGTTTGGCTGTGACCTCGACCTGTTTGGCTGTGACCTCGACCTGGTTGGTTGTGACCTCGACCTGTTTGGTTTTGACCTCGACCTGTTTGGCTGTGGGTTTCTGGAGGCGTATCTTGCTGCGGTGTTGACGATGAACAACGTAGGTATTGCCACTGGGCAGGTCACCAACCCATTCCAAACCAGGGTAACAGTGTTTTTGTTTGTGGAAGCTGCCAATCCTCACGGTAGGCTTAAAGCCTAGGGCGACCATAAACTTCCCCAACTGTTTGTGGCTAACCCCTCGATACCCTGAGTATTTTTGGTATTCAAAAAATAAATCCTCTTGGCGGACCATACTCTCCTTACTGGACGAGGGGGAGAGAAATTTTGCGAAGAAACATGAAAAATCCTCCCCATCTTTTATTTTGTTGATCCTTGTGGGGTAACGTGGTTGGATGGTCACCTTAGACGTACTTGGTAGCTCGTCCAATTCACGCCACGCGATGCCTGTATAGCCATACTTCCGGCCCCTCCCACTAAATCCACCAGTACGGAAATCAGACTTCACGCCCATGGCGGACAAATGACGTCCTATGCACACCATTGAGGCCCTGGGCTGCCCTTGGCTTTCACAATAATTATCGTAATTGCGGACGAGATCCTCTCGCATGACCAAGTCATTATTGTCTTCTGTGATGATAAGTTCTTCGGAGAGAAATGCAAGGAATCCCTCCTTCCCCTTGTAGTTGTTGTTTGGAGACTGCATCTATAAAAAATGAGAAGGTAAAATGGTGGTCAAGAATTCTAGATAGAAAGACTCTTATGTTAGTGTTGTGTTGTAGTGATGAGGTTAGGTTAGGTTAGGTTAGGTTATCCATCTTGTTTTTGGCCTTCGTTAATATTTTTTTGTTTCATATTTTAAACGTAACAGGAGAGTATATGTAAAATAAATAGTCTCAATTTCTGGCTACGTTTGATATGACTATTATATTTTCACATTTTCTTACAATTTTCTCAAATGAAATTAACAAGAGAGAGAGAGAGAGAGAGAGAGAGAGAGAGAGAGAGAGAGAGAGAGAGAGAGAGAGAGAGAGAGATACCTCCCAATCCTCTGTGTTTCACGAGATGGTTCCCTTCCCATCTATCCTCCTTTCCTCCCCTACTGCCACACTTTCTCTCCCACACGTTTATCCTCCTCTCACCCTGCAGGGGAAACATCATTTGCCTCACACCTCCCCAAAACCTTTCCCTCCAAATGTCCCCTATCTCACCTCATCACCAAGTACCTCCTCCACATTCTCCTATACACAAATCTTCCAGCATCCCTATGTTAGGTATTCTGGGTAATAAGTTCTATATACAGGAGAGAACACAAACACCTGTATAGTTTTGTAGGTTCGGTTTACTGGATAAGAGTATGTACACAGAGGTGGATAACACTGCTCCCTAGCTAAGGTCCTGGTCAACTACCATAGACGACGTATGGCAAGTGATACATTAGCAGCTTCCATACGTCGCCAGGCACATTAATTAAGCGTGTGGGATATGGTAATAACATTGCCACACGCTGCTAGCTAGGCTGAATAAATATAAATGGAGCACATACATAATATACATACATAATACATAATCCAGCATACATAATATACATACACCTCCCTCCCCCCTATACGCTCATAGCAAAGTCTTGAGCGGACCTTCTTCTGGATCCGTTCTGAGCGTCGAGGGACTTCATCACTGGGAAGGGTATGGGACTCAACACTGGTGGCGGGGCCAGCAGAAGGCAGTGTTACGGGGCGGAGAAAACGGCGGTTCCTCCACCACACACGACCACTGGGTAACCGCACCTGGTAGTCCCGTGACCTGCCGAGACCCATGACTACGCCTACTTTGTCCCAACGTAGGGAGGTCGGGTCCTGAACACGGACTTGGGTACCGACACTCAACCTGGGGAGAGAACGGGCGTGGTCGTTGTAGCGGGCGACGACGTCCTGAACACGTTCGGCGGCTCGGCGATCACAATCCTCTGTCTTAGCCTGCCACTCCTTGGAGAAGGATTGAGGGTGAGCAGGGACACAAGAACGAAGGGGGCGTCCATACAAAACCTGGGCAGGGGAGCGTCCGGTGTAGTTAGGTGTGTTGCGGAGTTCAAGAAGACCCCGGTCGAAGGCCTCGCAGTCAATATTCCCAGAAGGGGCCACCTTAAGGATGAGGTGCTTCAAGGATTTGACAGCAGCCTCAGCGTGGCCGTTGGACTGCGGGTAATGGGGCGATGACAACACATGCCGGACTCCCCATCGGTCGAGGAACACAGCAAAGTCCCGGCTTGTGAACTGAGGCCCTCCGTCGGTTCGCAGGCGTACAGGAACGCCCACGTCACGGAAGTAGTGGCGGAACTTGCTGATGGTGGCGGCAGACGTCGTGTCATTACCGCCCTTGATGACAACCGGCCAACCAGAGAGACGGTCGACGATAACCAGGAAGGACTTTCCTGACACACAGAAAAAGTCGGCCGACACAGACTCAAAGGGGCGGGTGGGGTTGTCGTCACTCATGAAGGGTACCTGCTGCTGGCTGGGTTGTAATACGTGGCGGGGCTTACACACCTGGACAGCATTGGAGATGTCGGGGTCGATGCCAGGCCGGAACACAGTCTGTCGTGCACGTCGTTTGGTGGCCTCAGCTCCACGGTGACTGTCGTGAAGGCGAGCCAGGGCGTGGGGACGTGATGCAGCAGGGACAACTACCGAAGGAGAGGTGTCACTGGCCAGAGGTAGGGGTAGGGCGGCAGCAGGGTAGTTGCTGCTCCCTTCATGCACCCTGTTGGCGTAATTTACCTCGAGAATCGGTGTTGGGAAGTCCTGGGAGATGATGGCCAACTCTTGACAATGTCTGTAGGACAGCAAGGGAGTCGGGACACCATTATGCACGTCAATCCAGGCCTGACACGACCTGTTGCCAAAGGTGACATGTGCATAGAGTGAACCCAGGGCTGGGGCCATCTGTGAACCATCTGCCATGATGCAGAGGTCCTCGGGAGGCGGTCCTAGATCGCTTGGAGAGAGCCCCAAGCATCGCAAATGCTGGGGACCGATGACTGTAGCATCAGCGCCGGTGTCGGGCAACATCTGAAGACGGGATGACACACCGCCGTAGGTCACGATGACGCTGATGTACTGGGGGACTTTGGTCCTGGGATGCGAGGAGTACACCCTCCTAAAATGGGTCGGGCTTTGTCCAGGGTCGTCGTGCCTCTGATTTGGCGACTGTGGGCGGCCCTCACTGGTAGAAGGGCGCCGAAGCTTCCGCCGACGCTGTCCCTTGGGTTCGTGGGTAGGGCAACACTTGTCATAGTGGCCCAGACGACCGCACACATTGCACTGTACGTACTTAGCTGGGCACCGCACTGTGAGCGACCAGTGGCCCATACGGTCACAACTGTTGCAGTTAGACTGAGCAGCTGGACACACCTGTGTTCCGTGCTGCTTACCACAGTTGTTACAAAATGAACCGGGCGTGGACGTGGTGGGCGAAGGCGTAGGAGCGGACTTCTTGTCCTTCTTGTACCGGGACACAGCGCGTACAGCTGTAGGGGGAGCTCGGATGGCAGAGGTGGCACACCTGGCAGCCTCATAGGAGCGACATATCGTCAACACATCCTGAAGAGAAGAGGAAGAGTCGAGGGAGGTGAGGCGTTGGACAAGTTCCTCGTCCTTAACACCCATCAGGATCACCTGCTTCAACTGGGTCTCCTCGCACTGCTGGTGGTGGCCTAAACATATATCTACCTCTTCCGAGGCTCTCTTAAGACGTACATAAAAAGCGTCAAAAGACTCACCCTCCATCTGTCTGCAGCTAAACAATTCCCTCCTGCGCAGAGCTTCATTCTGCTGTCCTTTGATGTGCCGTTGTAGAACGTCCAGTACCTCCTCTACAGACAGCGAAGAGGTTGGGGGTACCTGCAACGTATGTTCTAAGACACGCTGAACTTCCAAGGACAGGCACATACGCAGCTGGATGAGTTGTTTAGGCTGTGACAAACTCTGGAGATCCACCATTGTAGCATAATCAGCCCACCGCCGCCGCCATTCGCGAAAAGTCTGGAAATTTACATCAGGCTCCAAGATGGGCGGCGTTTGAGCTGCTGCTTTAGGTGGGGCTGGGGGGCGTGAAGGAAGCATGGATGAGGTATCTGAACCGTTCAGTACCGAGGCAGTGTTAGAGCCAGGGGCTTGGTTAACAGTGAGGCGAGATATCAAGGCTTCAAACCGTGCACTGTCTTCCATTCTCCGTTGGTGGTCTCGTTCTGCCTCTGCTTGCCTTCTGTGCTCATCCGCCAAACGTCTGTGAGCTTCATCCTCGCGTCTCTCATCTCTCATAAACTTCATTAAGGCAATTATCTCTGGAGATAACGCTGAATGTTGAGGTGAAGGGCTGCGCGATGTTGTGGGAGCTGGGCCGGCCTGGTCATCCATCTCTGGGGGACTGTCATCCGCTTGACTCATCCAGGCGCTGGGTCCACGGCTACGTAAGGCATGAGACATAACTACTTTATCTGTGTACTGTGTCTTAAATCAGTGTTGACCGGTCAGCCCGTCGTATCAACAAGATTTCAGACAAAAAAATTTAATTCAATACACAGATAAGTAGGTTATATATATAAAATATATATAATGAAGCCGCGCGGTCAGCAAGTGTTAGTACATGTATGTGTGTGTGTCCCAGGCAGGCAGAGCGTCTCGCCCCAGCTGTGAGGGGGGGTGGAGGCGGCGCTGTGAGGGAGGGGGGTGGAGATAGGAGTAGCTCAGTCGCTCTCTGTAAACGGTCAGAGGAGGGTGCGCTGAGCTCTACACCCCACAAATGCCCAGAACATGCCGTATACCTTGGAAATCCGTTCGAACAAGGTCACACATGAATGGCACGAAACACACAATGCACTTAACACTTCACAGAAAATCACTGTCACTGACACTGCTCAAAGTTGCGAAATTCTTCGAGGGATGACGCGGGGTTGACCCAAGGCGGGGATCCATCAGCCGGCTTTCCACAAACTTGCACTAATCACTCGTAATAATCCAGTAATCCTACGCACTGCGCCATGTTAGATGTTCTGGGTAATAAGTTCTATATACAGGAGAGAACATAAACACCTGTATAGTTTTGTAGGTTCGGTTTACTGGATAAGAGTATGTACACAGAGGTGGATAACACTGCTCCCTAGCTAAGGTCCTGGTCAACTACCATAGACGACGTATGGCAAGTGATACATTAGCAGCTTCCATACGTCGCCAGGCACATTAATTAAGCGTGTGGGATATGGTAATAACATTGCCACATCGCTGCTAGCTAGGCTGAATAAATATAAATGGAGCACATACATAATATACATACATAATACATAATCCAGCATACATAATATACATACACCCTATCCTAAATCCCCATCCGAAATGCCTTTATCTCCTCCCCACACCACCTCCCCACATCTCCCCATATCTCCTCCCCATATCTCCTCCCCACACCTCCTCTAGCCCACATGTAATACCGGATCATGTCGTGTCCTTTCCATGTTCTCTCTGCCATCAAAGGTCACTTCAGCGCTGTCGGTGATTCTGGACTATAAATAAACAGTGCACAGTTGAAATATTTCCCTGGGATGACCTGCCCAGTTCCCTCACCCAATGCTTTTAGTGTTAATTAAAGTGATTTTTTTTACCCCCCCCAAGCCTCTCGGGGATAGTTGTGTGTTACTGGACAGGGGGGGTGATGGTGATGAGAGAGACAGGTAGGTGGTGGTGATGGTGATGAGAGAGACAGGTAGGTGATGGTGATGAGAGAGACAGGTAGGTGGTGGTGATGAGAGAGACAGGTAGGTGATGGTGATGGTGATGAGAGAGACAGGTAGGTGATGGTGATGAGAGAGACAGGTAGGTGATGGTGATGAGAGAGACAGGTAGGTGATGGTGATGAGAGAGACAGGTAGGTGATGGTGATGAGAGAGACAGGTAGGTGAGGTAGGTGATGGGGTACAAACGGTGATGG
>NW_024730182.1:0-13591 GCF_018991925.1 Homarus americanus | reverse complement strand
TCAGGATTTTTGTGTTATTTTTATAGTAAGAGATGCCAATCTCAAACGGTTCATTTGTTATTCATCAGAAAACCATGGTCCTTGACTTTCCTTTATAAAGATCCTGATTAGCCTGAAGTTTCTATCCTAATTCCCAGGCCTTTACAGGCACCTCTTTCAGTGACATGAACAGGGGTGAGAGGGCTGGGCACCCAGCAGCTGAGTGAAACAGTGTAAAGTGCAGGCACCCAACAGTTCTGATCAGGTGTGAGAGACAGGCACCTTCACATGACCCTAAGTGCCAGGTCACACCTCAACACCATGACCCAGTGTGTGAGATGCCGGCACCCCCATCAGTGCCATAAACCAGGGCTAGATCAGTCACCCCTTAAATGCCATGAATCAGACACAGGGCATAGCACCCCTACATGCAGAACCAGGGTGAGGCTGCACACCTACACATGACCCGGGGTAAGGCCAGGCACCCCTTCAGTGCCCTGACCCCGGTGTGAGGGCCAGGCACCCTTTCAGTGCCATGAATCAGGGGTGTGAGGGCCGGGCACACTTCACCAAACACATGAGTGAGGAGGTGCACCCCCCAGCAACATAGCCCGAGGTGAGGTCCGGACACCAACCCAGTAACATGACCTAGGTGTGACGGCCCCTCTCATGACATGACCCAGAGGCTAGCAGCCCTTCAGTGACAGACCACAGGTAGGTCAGGCACCCTTCAGTGACATGTCGGGGTGAGGGCCAGGCACCTCCAGAATCATGACCCGGAGTGTGAGGCCAGGGCACCCTTTCAGTACTATGACATGGGGTATGAGGCGGGCACCCCCTTCAGTAATGAACCGGGGTGTGAGGCGGAGCACCCTTCAGTGCCATGAAGCAGGGTTTGAGGGCTAGGCACCTTCAGTGTCATTAACCGGGGGAGGCGGACACCCTTCAGTGCCATGAAACAGGGTTTGAGGTCAGGCACACCCCTTCCAGTGCCACGAATCACCACCCCCACACCAACCAGGGTGTTGAGGCTTCGGCCTATTCAGTGCCATGAATCCGAGGTGTGAGGCCTGCCTCGATTTCAAAGCCATGAATCGGGAGTGCCAGCACCCAATCATCACCACAGACCCAGGAGGCAGGACCCACCCTCCTCACCATGGCCCGGGGTGTGAGGGCCGGACACCCATTCAGTGACAAGACCTGGCTGTAACAGACACAGGCTCAGACACCCACCCACCACCAAAAACACCACCCCAAACACCACCAACAACCCAAAAAAAACAACCAGGGCGCGAGGCTGGCACCCTTCCAGTGCCATGAACCGGGGTGTGAGGCCGGGCACCCCTTAGTGACATGACCCAGGGTGTGGAGGCAGGGCACCCTCCAGCACCATGCACCAGGGTGTGAGGGCTGGCACCTTCACATGACGGGGTGTGAGGCCTGGCACCCCTTCACGACCCGGTGTGAGGGCCGGGCACCCTGCAGCACCATGACTGGGGTGTGAGTGCAGGCACCCCATCAGTGCCATGACCCGGTGGTGGGGCGGGGCTCCCTTCAGTGCCATGACCAGGGGTGGCAGAACAGGGTGAGAGGGCCAGCACCTTAAGTGATATGAAACAGGGGTGTGAGTGCCGGGCACCCATACAGTACTTTGATCCAGGGTGTGAGGGCCAGCACCCCTTCACATGACCCGGGGTGTCAGGGTCCGGGCACCCCCCAGCAAAATGACCCGGGGTGTGAGGGCCGGGCACCCCATCAGTGCCATGAACCGGGGCTGGTAGGCCGGGCACCCCTAAATGCCATGAAACTGGTTGTGAGGCCAGGCACCCCTTTAGTGCCATGAAACCGGGTGTGAGTGCCGGGCACCCCTTCAGCACCATGGCCCGGGGTGTGGGGGCCGGACACCCATTCAGTGCCATGACCAGGGGTGTGACGGGCAGGAACCCCTTCAGTGACATGACCCGGGGTGTGAGGGCCGGGCACCCCTCCAGCACCATGCCCCAGGGTGTGAGGGCCGGGCACCCCTTCACATGACCCGGGGCGTGAGGGCCGGGCTCCCCTTCACATGACCCGGGGTGTGAGGGCCGGGCACCCCTGCAGCACCATGAATCGGGGTGTGAGTGCCAGGCACCCCATCAGTTCCAAGTCCCGGGGTTTTGAGGGCCGGGCTCCCCTTCAGTGCCATGACCCGAGGAGTGAGGCCCGGGCACCCTTACAGTGACATGAACAGGGGTGAGAGGGCCGGGCACCCCTTAAGTGCCATGAAACGGGGTGTTAGTGCCGGGCACCCATACAGTGCTTTGATCCAGGGTGTGAGGGCCGGGCACCCCTTCACATGACCCGGGGTGTCAGGGTCGGGTACCCCTCCAGCACCATGACCCGGGGTGTGAGGGCCGGGCACCCCATCAGTGCCATGAACCGGGGCTGTGATGTTCGGGCACCCCTTAAATGCCATGAAACGGGTTGTGAGGGCAGGCACCCCTCCAGCACCATTCCCCAGGGTGTAGGGCTGGCACCCTTCACATGACCCCGGGTGTGAGGGCCGGGCACCCCTTCACATGACCCGGGGTGTGAGGGCCGGGCACCCCTGCAGCACCATGACTCGGGGTGTGAGTGCCAGGCACCCCATCAGTGCCATGACCCGGGGTGTGAGGGCTGGGCTCCCCTTCAGTGCCATGACCCGGGGAGTGAGGCTCGGGCACCCTTTTAGTGACATGAACAGGGGTGATAGGGCCGGGCACCCCTTAAGTGCCATGAAACGGGGTGTGAGTGCCGGGCACCCATACAGTGCTTTGATCAAGGGTGTGAGGGCCGGGCACCCCTTCACATGACCCGGGGTGTCAGGGTCGGGCACCCTTCCAGCACCAGGACCCGGGGTGTGAGGGCCGGGCACAACATCAGTGCCATGAACCGGGGCTGTGATGGCCGGGCACCCCTTAAATGCCATGAAACGGGTTGTGAGGGCAGGGCACCCCTACAGTGTTATGAACCGGGGTGTGAGGGCCGGGCACCCCTTCACATGACCCGGGGTGTAAGGGCCGGGCACCCCTTCAGTGCCCTGACCCGGGGGTTGAGGGCTGGGCACCCTTTCAGTGCCATGAATCGTGGTGTGAGGGCCGGGCACCCCTTCAGCACAATGACCCGGGGAGTGAGGGTGGAGCACCCCTCCAGCAACATAGCCCGAGGTGTGAGGGCCGGACACCAATTCAGTGACATGACCCGGGGTGTGACGGCTGGTCTCCCCTTCAGTGACATGACCCGGGGAGTGAGAGCTGGGCACCCCTCCAGAATCATGACCCGGAGTGTGAGGGCCGGGCACCCTTTCAGTACTATGACTTGGGGTATGAGGGCCGGGCACCCCTTCAGATCATGACCCGGAGTGAGGGCCGGGCACCCTTTCAGTAATGGATGACATAAGGCGGATGGAAGGCGGGCATGGTGCGGCACCAGTACCGAGATGTAAACAGGTAGCGGGCACGTGGAATCAGTGTGGGCTGGCGAGGGCGGGTGGGGGCTGGGTCGATTTAGCAAGGAGCCTTGCTTGATTCAGTGCCATGAATCGGGGTTAAGGGCCGGGCACCATCAGCACCATGACCCGGGGTGGAGGCGGGCACCCCTTCAGCACCATGGCCTGGGTGTGAGGGCGGACACCCATTCAGTGACAAGACCGGGCTGTGGTGAACAGGCAGGCCTTCAGTGACATAACCGTGTGAGGCCGGGCACCCCTCAACACCATGCCCCGGGTGTGAGCCGGGCACCCCTTCAGTGCATGAAACCTGGGTGTGAGGGCCGGTCACTCCTTCAGTGACATGACCTGGGGGTGTGAGGGCCTGAACCTTCAGGGACATCACCCGGTGCGAGGCCAGGCACCCCTCCAGCACCATGACCCGGAGTGTGAGGGCCAGGCACCCCTTCAGTGCCATGAACTGGGGTGTGAGGACGGGCACCTAAGTGCCGGAAACAGGGTGTGGCGGGTACCCCTTCAGCACCATCGCCGGGGTGAGGGCTGACACCCATTCCAGTGACATGACCGGTGTGACGGCCAGAAACCCCTTCAGTGCCTGACCCGGGGTGAGGGCCGGCACCCCTCCAGCACCATGCCCCGGGGTGTGAGGGCCGGGCACTTCAGTGCCATGGACCTGGGTGTCAGGGCCAGTCACTCTTTCAGTGACATGAACCGGGTGTGTGGGCCTGGCACCCCTTTAGGGACATGACCCAGGGCCCGAGGGCCGGGCACCTTCAGTGCCATGAACCGGGGTGTGAGGGCCGGCACCCTTACGTGACATGACCCGGGTGTGAGGGCGGGCACTCCAGCACCATGCCCAGGGTGTGAGGGCCGGGCACCTCACATGACCCGGGGTGTGAGGCCGGGCACCCCTTCACATGACCCGGGGTGTGAGGCCGGGCACCCCTGCAGCACCATAACTCGGGGTGTGAGTGCCAGGCACCCCATCAGTGCCATGACCCGGGGTGTGGTCGGCCCCTTCAGTGCCATGACCTGGGGAGTGAGGCCGGCACCCTTTCAGTGACATGAACAGGGGTGAGAGGGCCGGGCACCCCTTAGCGAATGAAACGGGGTGTGAGTGCGGGCACCCATACAGTGCTGATCCAGGGTGGTCGGGCACCCCTTCACATGACCGGGGTGTCAGGTCGGGCACCCCTCCAGCACCATGACCCGGGGTGTGAGGGCCGGGCACCCCATCAGTGCCATGAACCGGGGCTGTGATGGCCAGGCACCTCAAATGCCATGAAACAGGTTGTGAGGCAGGGCACACTCTACAGTGTTATGAACCGGGGTGTGAGGGCCGGGCACCCCTTCACATGACCCGGGGTGTAACGGCCACCCCTTCAGCACAAGGACCGGGGTGAGGTGGGGCACCCCTCCAGCAACATAGCCCGAGGTGTGAGGGCGGACACCAATTCAGTGACATGACCCGGGGTGTGACGGCTGGTCTCCCTTCAGTGACATGACCCGGGGAGTGAGGGCTGGGCACCCCTTCAGTGACATGACCTGGGGTGTGAGGGCTGGGCACCCTTTCAGTGACATGTCCCGGGTGTGAGGGCCGGGCACCCCTCAGAATCATGACCGGTGTGAGGCGGGCACCCTTTCAGTACTATGACTTGGGGTATGAGGGCCAGGCACCTTCAGTGTCATGAACCGGGGTGTGAGGGCCGGGCACCTTTCAGTGCCATGAAACAGGGTGTGAGGGCGGGCACCCCTTCAGTGTCATGAACCGGGGTGTGAGGCCGGGCACCCTTTCAGTACCATGAAACAGGGTGGAGAGGGTCGGGCACCCCTTCAGTGCCATGAATCGGGGTGTGAGGCCGGGCACCTTCAGCACCATGACCCGGTGTGTTGGGGCTTGGGTCGATTTCAGTGCCATGAATCGGGGTGTGAGGCCTTGCTTGATTTCAGTGCCATGAATCGGGGTGTAGGGCCGGGCACCCCATCAGCACCATGACCCGGGGTGTGAGGGCCGGGCACCCCTTCAGCACCATGGCCCGGGGTGTGAGGGCCAGACACCCATTCAGTGACAAGACCGGGCTGTGACGAACGGGCAGGCCTTCAGTGACATAACCCCGGGGTGTGAGGGCGGGCACCCTCCAGCACCATGCCCGGGGTGAGAGGCGGGCACCCCTTCAGTGCCATGAACCTGGGTGTGAGGGCCGGTCACTCCTTCAGTGACATGACCCGGGGTGTGAGGGCCGGAACCCCTTCAGGGACATCACCCGGGGTGCGAGGGCCGGGCACCAATCCAGCACCACAGCAGTGTGAGGGCCGGGCACCCCTTCAGTGCCATGAACTGGGGTGTGAGGACGGGCACCCCTAAGTGCCATGAAACAGGGTGTGAGTGCCGGTACCCCCTTCAGCACCATCGCCCGGGGTGTGAGGGCCGGACACCCATTCAGTGACATGACCCGGTGTGACGGCCCGAAACCCCTTCAGTGACATGACCCGGGGTGTGAGGGCCGGGCACCCCTCCAGCACCATGCCCCGGGGTGTGAGGGCCGGGCACCCCTTCAGTGCCATGGACCTGGGTGTCAGGGCAGTCACTCCTTCAGTGACATGAACCGGTTTGTGAGGGCCGGGCACCCCATCAGTGACATGACCCGTGGTGTGAGGGCCGGGGACCCCTCCAGCACCATGACCCGTAGTGTGAGGCGGGCACCCATTCCAGTGCCATGAACAGGGGTGTGAGGGCCGGGGACCCCTCCAGCACCATGACACCAGGTGTGAGGGCCGGGCACCCCTTCAGTGCCATGAACAGGGGTATGAGGCGGACACCACTTCGTGACATGAACGGTTTGGAGGCCGGGCACCCCATCAGTGACATGACCCGTGGTGTGAGGGCCGGGGACCCCTCCAGCACCATGACCCGTAGTGTGAGGGCGGGCACCCATTCAGTGCCAAGAACAGGGGTGTGAGGGCCGGGGACCCCTCCAGCACCATGACCTGGAGTGTGAGGGCCGGGCACCCCTTCAGTGCCATGAACAGGGTGTGAGTGCCGGGCACCCCTTCAGTGCCAAGAACTGGGTGTGAGGGCCCTGCACCCCTTCAGTGACTTGACCCGGGGTGTGAGGCCGGTCACCCCTTTACAGAGCATGACCCGGGGTGTAGGGCCGGGGACCCCTCCAGCACCATGACCCGGAGTGTGAGGGCCGGGGACCCTTCACTGCCATGAACAGGGGTGTGAGTGCCGGGCACCCCTTCAGTGCCATGAACCGGGGTGTGAGGGCTGGGCACCCTTTAGTGCCATGAAACGGGTGTGAAGGCCGGGCACCTGCATTTCTGTGAACCGGGGTGTGAGCCGGGCACCCCTTCACATGACCCGGGGTGTGAGGGCCGACTTCACATGACCCGGAGTGTGAGGCCGGGCACCCTTCACATGACCCGGTGTGGAGGGCCGTGCACCCCTTCACATGACCCGGGGTGTGAGGCGGGCACCCTTCACATGACTCGGGGTGTGAGGGCCTGGCACCCCTTAGCACCATGACTCGGGGTGTGAGGGCCGGGCACCCCATCAGTGACATGAACCGGGGTGTGAGGCCGGGCACCCCTTATGCCATGAAACGGGGTGTAGTGCCGGGCACCCATATAGTGTTTGAACGAGGGTGTGAGGCCAGGCACCCTTCACATGACCGGGGTGTCAGGGTCGGGCACCCCTCAGTACCATGACCCTGGGTGTGAGGGCTGGGCACCCCTTCAGCACCATGACCCGGTGTGTTGGGGCTTGGGTCGATTTCAGTGCCATGAATCGGGGTGTGAGGGCCTGGCTCGATTTCAGTGCCATAAATCGGGGTGGGGGCGGGCACCCCATGAGCACCATGACCGGGGTGTGAGGGCCGGCACTCTCCAGCACCATGGCCCAGGGTGTGAGGGCTGACACCCATTCAGTGACAAGACCCGGCCTGACGAACGGGCAGACCTTCAGTGACATAACCGGGTGTGAGGGCGGCACCTCCAGCACCTGCCCTGGGTGTAGGCCGGGCACCCCAGTGCCATGAACCTGGGTGAGGGCCGGCACCCTTATGCCATGAACGGGGTGTGAGTGCCGGACACCCCTTCATCACCATGGCCAGGGTGTGAGGCGGACACCATTCAGTGACATGACCCGGGGTGTGACTGCCAGGAACCCCTTCAGTGACATGACCCGGTGGGGAGGGCACCCCTATGCCATGGACCTGGGTGTAGGGCCGGTCACCTAGTGACATGACCCGGGGTTTGAGGCCGGGCACCCTTAGTGCCATGAACAGGGTGTGAGGGCCGGGCCCCTTCAGTGCCATGAACCGGAGGAGGGGCAACCTTCAGTGCAATGAAAGGGGTAGGCGGGCACCCTACACTGCTGTGAACTGGGTGTGAGAGCCGGCCCTTCACATGACCTGGGTGTGAGGGCTGGGCCCCATTCATGACACCTGGGTGAGGCCGGCACCAGTGTCATGACCTGGGGTGTGAGGCTGGCACCTTCATATGACCCGTGGAGGGCTGGGCATTCATATGAACCCGGGTGTGAGGGCAGGCACCCTTCAGCACCATGATCTGTAGGCCGGGCACCCATCAGCCATCAACCTGATGTGAGGGCCGGGCACCCCTTAGTGCCATGAAACGGGGGTGTGAGTGCCGACACCCCTTCAGCACCCTGGCCTGGGTGTGAGGGCGGACACCCATTCAGTGACATGACCTGGGGTGAGGCGGGCACCCCTACAGTGCCATGGACCTGGGTGTGAGGGCCGGTCACCCTTCAGTGACATGACCCGGGGTTTGAGGGGCCGGCACCAGTGCCATGAACAGGGGTGGAGGGCCGGCCCCCTTCAGTGCCATGAACCGGGGTGGAGGGCCGCACCCTTTCAGTGCAATGAAACGTGTGAAGGCTGGCACCCCACTGCTGTGAACCGAGAGAGCTGGCCCTTCACATGACCTGGGGTGTGAGGGCTGGGCACCCATTCACATGCACACCGGGGTGAGGGCTGGGCACCCCTTCAGCACCATGACTCTGGGGGTGAGGGGCGGGCACCCCATGAGTGGCCTGAACTGGTTTGTGAGGCCGGGCACCCCATCAGTGACATGACCCGGGCGACGAACGGGCAGACCTTCAGTGATATAACCTGGGTGTGAGGCTGCACGCCTCCAGCACCATGCCCTGTGGTGTGTGAGGGCCCTGCACCCCTACAGTTTACCAAACAGGGGTGAGAGCCCGCACCCTTCACATGACGCGGGGTGAGGTCGGCACCCCTTCAGCCATGAATCGTGGAGGGCCGGGCACCCCTTCAGCACCATGACCCGGGTGGGGCTTGTCACTGACAGTGCCGAATCGGGTGTGAGGCTGGCACCCCTTCAGTGCCATGACCGGGGTGAGGCCTGGGCACCCTTTCAGTGACATGACCTGTGGAGGCCGGGCACCCTTCAGTGTCATGACCTGGGTGTGAGGGCGGGCACCCCTTCATATGACCCGTAGGGCCGGCACCCCCTTCATATGACCCGGGGTGTTAGGGCTGCACCCTTCAGCACCATGACTCGGGTGAAGGCCGGGCACCCCATCAGTGCCATTAACCGGGGTGAGGGCTGGCACCTAATCATTGCCATGACCTGTGAGGGCTGGCCTCCCTTCAGTGCCATGACCTGTGTGAGGCCCGGGCACGCCAATGACATGACCCGGGGTGTGAGGGCTGGGCACCCTTTCAGTGTCATGAACCGGGGTGAGGGCCGACACCCTTAAGTGCCATGAAACGGGGTGGGTGAGTGCCGGGCACCCATACAGTGCCTTGAACCAGGGTGTGAGGGCCGGGCACCCTTCACATGACCCGGGGTGTCAGGCGGGCAACCCCAGCACCATGAACCGGGGGTGAGGACCGGGCACCCCATCAGAGCCGAACCGGGGTGAGGCCGCACCCCTTCAGTGGCGAATCGGGGTATGAGGGCCTGGCCTCGATTTCAGTGCCATGAATCGGGGTGTGAAGGCCTGGCCTGATTTCAGTGCCATGAATCGGGTGTGAGGGCCGAGCACCCCATCAGTGTCATGAACCGTGTGAGGGCCGGGCACCCCTTCAGTGCCATGAATCGGGGTATGCGCCGGGCACCCTTCAGCACCATGACACGGGTGTTGGGGGCTGGCTCGATTTCAGTGCCATGAATGGGGTGTGAAGGCCCTGCTCGATTTCAGTGCCATGAATCGGGGGTGGACGAGCACCCCATCAGCACCCATGACCCAAGGTGTGAGGGCCGGGCTCCAGCACCATGGCCCAGGGTGTGAGGCGACATCCACTCAGTGACAAGACCATGACGACAACGGGCAGACCAGTGACATGACCCGGGTGTGAGGGCCGGCCCACCCCTTAGGTGCCATGAAACGGTGTGGAGTGCCGGGCACCCCTATGCTATGAATGGTGTGAGGGCCAGTCACTCCTTCAGTGATGATGCACTGGGGTGAGGGCTGCACCCCCTAGGGACATGACCTCAAGGGAGACCAAAACCCCTCCAGCACCATGACCTGGAGTGTGAGGGGCCGGGCACGCTTCAGTGCTATGAACTGGGGTGGGAGGGCTGCACCCCTAACTGCCATGAAACGGGATGTGGAGTGCCGGGCACCCCTTCAGCACCATGGCCTGGGGTGGGAGGCCGACACCCATTCAGTGGACATGACCAGGGGTGACGGGCAGACCCCCTTCAGTGACACATGACTCCGTGAGGCTGGCACCTCCAGCACCATGCCCCAGGGTGAGGGCGCACCCTCTGACATGACCTGGGGTGTGAGGGCTGAACCCCACATGACCCGTGGGGAGGGGCTGGGCACCCTGCAGCAACATACCTGGGGTGAGTGCCAGGCACCATCAGTGCTATGCATCTGGGGGTGAGGGCCCGGCTCCCCTTCAGTGCCATGACCCGGGGAGTGAGGCCCGGGCACCCCTTTCAGTGACATGAACAGAGGGCTGTGATGGCCGGGCACCCCTTAAATGCCACAGAAACGGTTGTGAGGGCAGGGCACCCCTACAGTGTTATGGAACTGGGGTGTGAGGCCGGGCACCTTCACATGACCTGGGTGGCGGGGCTGGGCACCTTCTTCTGCGCCCTGACCTGGGGGGTGAGGGGCCGGGAACCCCTTCAGCACAATGACCAGGGAGTGAGGTGGGGCACCCCTCCAGCACCATAGCCTGAGGTGAGGGCTGACACTACCCAGTGACATGACCGTGTAACGCTGGCCCCCTCAGTGACATGACCTGGGAGGAGGGCTGGCACCCTTCAGTGAGACATGACCCGGGGTGTGAGGGCCGGGCACCTCTCAGTGACATGTCCTGGGTGTGAGGGCTGCACCATCCAGAACCATGACCCGGAGTGTGAGGCCGGGCACCCTTTCAGTACTAAGGACTTGTGTAAGGAGGGCCAGCCTTCAGTGCCATGAACCGGGGTGGGGAGGGGGGCGGGCACCCTTTCAGTGCCAAGGAACAGGGGTGTGAGGGGCCGGGCACCCCTTCAGTGCTGCGAACCGGGGTGGTGGAGAGCTGCACTTTTCAGTGCCATGAAACAGGGTGGGGAGGGGCCGGGCACCTTCAGTGCCATGAATCGGGTGTGAGGGCTGGGCACCCCCAGCACCATGACCCGGTGGTTAGCTTAGCCTGATTTCGCAATGCTAAGGAAATCGGAGGGTGGAGGGCTGGCCTGATTAGGCCATGAATCGGGGTGTAAGGGGCTGGCACCCCATCAGCACCATGAGACCCGTGTGAGGCCAAGCACCCCCTCCACCACCATGGCCTGGGTGTGAGGGCCGGCCACCCATTCAGTGACAAGACCCGGCTTTGACGAACGGGCAGGCCTTCAGTGACATGGCAACCCGGGGTGAGGCCGGGCACCCCTCCAGCCCCATGCCCTGGGTGTGAGGCCGGCACCTCAGTGCCACATGAACCTGGGTGTGAGGCTGGCTACCTTCAGTGACATGACCCCGTGTGTGGGCCAGAAACTCCTTTAGGACATCACTGCGTGAGGGCCGGCACCCCCTCCATGTCATGAACTGGAGTGTGAGGGCTGCACTCTTCAGTGCTATGAACTGGGGTGTGAGGCTGCACCCCTATGCCATGAAACGGGTGTGGAGTGCTGGGTACCCCTTCAGCACCATGGCCCGGGGTGTGGCTGACACCCATTCAGTGACATGATCCGTGTCAGCGGCCAGAAACCCTTCAGTGACATGACCGGGGTGTGAGGGCTGGCACCCTCCAGCACCATGCCCTGGGGTGGAGGGCTGGCACCCCTTCTGTGCCATGGACCTGGGTAAAAGGCCGGTCACCTTCAGTGATGATGAACTGGTTTAGAGGGCTGGCACCATCAGTGACATGACTGTGGTGTGAGGCCGGGGACCCTCCAGCACTGCATCTGTGGTAGTGTGGAAGCTGGCACCATTCAGTGCCATGAACAGGGGTGTGGAGGGCCGGGGACCCCTTTCAGTGCCAAGAACTGGGTGAGGCCCTGCACCCTTCAGTAACATGACCCTGGGTGTGAGGGCTGGCACCTTCAACCCTATAAACTGGGGTGTGAGGGTCAAGCACCCTTTAGGTCTTATGACCAAGGGGTGAGGGCTGGGCACACCCTTCAGTGCTAAGTGGCCCGGGTGTGAGGGCTGGGCACTGCTTCGTGCCCTGACCGGGGTGTGAGGGCCGGGCACCAATTTAGCACATGACCTGGGTGGAGTGCCGGGCACACCTTTTAAAGACATAACCCGAGTGTGTGAGGGCTGGCACCACTATAGATCTATGAACCGGGGTGTGAGGGCCGGGCACCCCCACAGAGCTAGGGGAACCGGGGTGGAGGGTTGGGCACCTTCATTACTATGACCTGGATGTGAGGGCTGGCACCCCTCCAGCACCATGGCCCAGGGTGTGAGGGCTGCACCAGTAAATAAGTGAACTGGGGTGGAGGGCCGGAGACCCCTTCAGGGACTGGACCTGGGGTGTGAGGGCCAGGCACCTTCAGGACATGACCTGTGTGAAGGCCGGGCACCCTTCCAGCACCATGATCCTGGGTTGTGGAGGTGGGGGCCGGGCACCCCTCAGCACCATGACCGAGGTGTGAGGGCCGGGCACCCTTTCAGTGCTATGAAACGGGGTGTGAGACGTTCCCCACAGTGTTATGAACTGGGGTGTGTGGGCTGGGCACCCTTCACATTACCCGGGTGTGTGGAGGGCAGGGTACCTCTTCAGCACTATGACCTGGGGGTGTGAGGGCTAGCACCCCCTTCAGTGCTATGACCCAGGGTGTGAGGGCTGGGCAGCCTTTCAGTGACATGACCTGGGTGTGAGGGCTGGCACTTTCAGTGACATGACCTGGGGGTGATGGCCGGCACGCTTTCAGTGACATGAAACGGGGTGTGAGTGCTGGGCACCCCACAGTGTTATGAACTGGTGTAGGAGGGCTGGCACCCCTTCACATGACCTGGGGTGAGGGCCAGTCACCCCTTCAGTGCCATGAAACGGGGGCGGGAGGGGCAGGGCACCCCTACAGCAGTGTCATGAGATCTGGGTGAGGCCAGGCACCTTCAGTGCCATGACCTGGGGTGAGGGCTGAGACCCTTCTGTGACATGACCTGGTGTGGGGCTGGCACCTTCAGTGACATGACCTGTATGGCTGGCACCCTACAGCATCATGATTCCGGGGTGTGGATACTGGGCACCCTCCAGCACCATGACCTGGGGGTGAGAGCCAACCTCTCAGTACAAGGAAACGGAGGCAGAGTGCCCGGCACTTACATAGTCTCAGGAACTGGGTGAGGGCTGGCAACTCCCTTCATGACCCGGGGTGTGAGGGTCGGGCAACCCCCCAGTGCCATGACCTGGGATGTGAGGGCTGGCACCTCCAGCACCAGCGGCCCAGGGTGGAGGGCTGTGCAACCCCTCTGTGTCATCATGAACTGGGGTGTGGAGGGCCGGAGACCCCTTCAGTGACGTGGACCCGGGTGTGAGGGGCCAGGCACACCAGTGACATGACCCGTGAAGGCCGGGCACCCCTGCCAATTATGAGGATCCTGGGGTGTAGAGGGCCGGGCACCCTCCACCATGACCCGAGGTGAGGGTCGGCACCTTCTGGTGCCATAAACGGGGTGTGAGTGCTGCACCCTTACAGTGTTATGAA
>NW_024730181.1:0-8902 GCF_018991925.1 Homarus americanus | reverse complement strand
GTCTCTCTCTCTCTCTCTCTCTCTCTCTCTCGCTCTCTCTCTCTCTCTCTCTCTCTGGTTTTCTTCCTTCACTCTATCTCTGTATTTCCCTCTTTCTATCTCTCTCTATCTCTGTCTGTCTGTCTGTCTATCTCGGGACTATGGAGATAAGTAAATGATCTAGAGCCAAACCATTTATTTTAATCCCCATCCACTTTAATCTGATCCACTGTAAACCTTTCCTTCTTCCCAGTGTTCTTTAGTCGATATTCTTCAAACGTAAAAAAAAAAACGTAAAAAAAACAAAGAAACACATACACAAAAAAACACACCCAGAAAAATAGTGAGTCTTCAACTTTTTCTATTCCAAGGAACTCCTCCAGGAGACTATCAACCCATAAAATGAGAAAGTAAAGATGTTCATGACAGTTTGGAAAAAGGGAAAGGATGAAGGGAGGGGAAAAAAATAAACATGGAATAGCTTCGAGAAATATACTGAGGATAAATGATATTGGTCGAAGGTTCAGGAAGGAAAAGGTATATAATTTGGAGAGAACTGGGTGAGTGTATTCAGTTTTCTGAGGCTGTAACATTAAAGTGAATGGTGGTTGGTGGTGGTGGTTGTTGTTGTTGTTGGTGGTGGTGGTAGTTGTTGTTTGTGCTGGTCGTGGTGGTGGTGGTAGTTGTTGTTGGTGGTGGAGGTGGTGATGTTGGTAATGGTAGTGGTGGTAGTGGGGATGTTTATAGTGATAGATGTGGTGGTGGAGGATGATAATGGTAGTAGTGGTTACTGTCACACACACACACACACACACACACACACACACACACACACACAAAAACGTCGACAAAACTCCACATATAATCCTCTTTTACGAAGTATATTGTCAGGTTCCACATATTTCCCTCAAGTCTAATATCCCTCGAGCTTACGTAGGAGGAAAGAACCAGACGACAGGAAGGAAAATAATCTCAGGTAAATATTCCTCCTTCCAGTTTATTCTCTTATGATTTAGAGATATTTTAAGAAGAAACAGAAAGATTATACTATATATCCAGGTAAATGTAAATTACAATCAATATTTATATAACTATTGATCAAATTATTATACGATCAATAAAACTAAATAATAAACATATCTTTATATATATATATATATATATATATATATATATATATATATATATATATATATATATATATATATATATATATATATATATATCTCGACCGTATATGTGTATCACTTAACCTTCTCATATAGTACACCCAGCGTCACCCTGAACACATTCACATACACTTCATAATATTGGTGGGACGAGGTGGCAGCGCAGGGGAAGAACTATGGTATTGACATGACCTAAACTTCCTAATATTTTTGCGTTTTTCTTTTATTGAATTGCTATAAAAAGGTCCAGGAATACAGTGTTGAGATACAGTGTAACACCTGGTATACAAATACACACTTCATATTTCTTGGATGATAGAGTTAACAAACTCTTTAACTTTGAGCCACAATATCTGAAAGAATCGTTTCATATTTTCCAAGTTGTTTCTTGCTTGGCTCAACACCCGACGACAAATGATTGACATTTGGTTAAGAAAGTTATCTTAGCTGAATTCCTTCACCATTTTACTTTCGGGAATTGAGGTCCACACACACACACACACACACACACACACACACACAGGGGAACTTGTAACTAACCACACACAAAAACTATGGCCACTCTCTGTAAGTACGATGATCTGTGCTGACGCCTGGTGTAGGTGACGGAGACTCGGGGAGCAAAAATAAACAAATTAATAAGTTACGGGGAAATATCACTAAATATGAATTGTTTTCAAAATAATAAGGTGAGAAAATATAATAAAATCAATCCACTAATATCGACCACCCTGTTTCATAGATCAACTTCTCGAGAAACTTTTGGGTAAGTTCCAGACACGTCGGCGAGAACTTTAAGACTTCAGTTCAATTCGTTCACTACTGAAGGAAATAAACTTAGAGGTGGAGTTTTAAATCCATTATGGTTGTGAGCTTGTCAGGCTTACTTGAGGCACGACTAAATAACCCGACCATCAGGACAGCACCGACATAAACCACATAGTACACATTAATTACAGGTAAATAATAGTATATATTAATTACCTTGTCTTAATAACCTTGCCATACATCTGTTATAAATCCACATTCAACTAATTTCTCTAGAAGTGTGTCAAATGCTGTATAGATGATACTATACATATACATAACCTGTAATGCATCATACGGCTTAGCCTCAAATATTTTAATAAGGATCTACATATACATTAGCATATACTGTACGTGTTGGCACCAATACGTTCAATTAATCTAATACATATTTATACGCGTTAACGGTTGGCGAAGTAAAGTGTAAATAAGTTGTGTAAGATCTTAATTAAAGTAAAGTTGAGTGAAAATATTGTTCTTCCACTTTGTGTTTGATATTAACACAACAAACAATCACACTAATAGCTACTACACCTTCTCTAACTCATTAACTCACGATGCTGAGTTTACTGTTATTGTCAAACTAAAGGAATTAATATAGTTACAGTTTGTGATTCATAACTGAAATAGTTAATCAATAAAATTTAATATATTTTCCATTTTTTTTACTTCAGTTTAATTTAAGCGAGAGGAGTTTTTGTAGATCAACTAAATGAAAATACTGAAATTGTTGGGTCAGTGGGCAGGCAGGCAGACAGGTACATGTAGGTAGGTAGAGAGGTTCCCCCAGTAGTGTGTGGGAGATACGAGGCAGGTGGGCGAGGTGGGGGAACTTACTCTGTTGTTCACGATAATAATAATAATAATAATAATAATAATAATAATAATAAAAAAGAGAGTATGATTTTTTTTAATAAACTTAAATTTTTTGGGAAGAATGTATAGAAAACTTTAACTTAAAATTTTATGGGGTGAAAGAAAATACACTTTTATACATTAACTGGGGAGAAAATATCCATGGATAGTAATCAGGTGATAAAGCATGATAAATATATGGTGTGGTAAAGGCTGAGAGAAAGATAAGAGATAGAAAGAAGATAAGAGATAGAGAAGAGGAGGTAAGAGTGAAGCCACGAATAAGACAAATATGAGCAACAGAATGTGTGATAATTTGGTATTTACTCTCTCTCTCTCTCTCTCTCTCTCCTCACTTCAATCTCTGGCTGGCTGGGAACACTCACAGTAAAAAGAATTTCCACTACCAAGAGCGGGAGACAAACACTCACTTTGAGATTATTTAATAATTCAATTCCTCCTTCTTTCTCTGTCTTTCAGTTCTTCCTTTATCCTGTGTGTGTGTGTGGTTTTCTCAGCTGTCACCAAGGTTGTACACGGGAGCGAAAGCGGTATAACAACACTTTTCACTATTGTTAAGTAGCCCCCCCCCCAAAAAAAAAAAATCATATTATTTACACATGACTATGGACCAGGACGGAATCTACCGACCAGTACAGTACTTCAGGCAGGATGGGTGAGCATGTTCCCCTACACAACAAAGACGACCTTAGTTATACCTTCCCTCTACTGTACAACACAATAGGTTCCTGGTGGAGCCGTCAACAGCGTGTGGGAGGGATTGATCTATTACCTTGTTCTGAATTTAGAAGATATCTGGACGGAAGGGGAAGAGGCAGGGACAGGCAGGAGATGGAAAAAAAGGGATAGAGAGGATGAGAGAGAAATTGAACGAGGTGAAACAAGGGGTGAAAGGAAGGTGAGGCGAGAGAGATGAAGGCCAACTATAGAAAACAATCGAGAGAAGATAATTGGGATATATAGTGAAAGAGGGAAGGAGATAGAAGAATAAATATAAAAGATAAATACAAAGATGATGAAAAACATGGTGAAATGGTGATGAATTCTTAATTCTAGTTGTGTATGGGGGCAGAGGAAGGTAAAACTTACGTCACTAGAAATTGTGAAAACTCGTATTCATGTGAGTGAGGGAGGGAGGGAGGACGAGAGAGAGAGGGAGGATGGAGGCTGTATGTGAGGATGGCGACTGCATGGGAGGATGGTAGAGAGAGAAAGGGTGAAGGAAAGAGGGAGGGTGAGGGCGAGAGGAAGGGTGAGGGGGTGAGGGAGAGAGGGAGGATGGAGACTGTATGAGAGGATGGTAAAGAGAGGGAGGGTGAAGGAAAGAGGGAGGGTGAGGGCGAGAGGGAGGATGGTAGAGAGAGGGAGGATAAGGGAGAGAGGGAGGATGGGGGCTGTATAGGAGGGTGGGGTAAACAGGGGGAGTAATGGAGAGAGGGAGGGTGGAGCACTGTTTACACTAGATAATGGGTGTGGTCGGGGCAGCAGCTCACCTGTGTAATAAAGCGGTCATAATACTTTAATAGCCACCCAAGCAGTATTGACATAAGGATCATATTCAACCCCCCGAGAGCATCCACCAAGCAGTAATTTAAGACTAAACTGGTTATAATTCACCGCATGCTGAGGAAAATGCTGAGAAAATATAAGAGGTAGAATGACAGACGCCCATCCTGAGTTTACCCGTTGACCAAAATTGGCCACCTAAGGATAAATTACCTCCAATATCTTTATAACGGCAAAAACACCTGAAACTATCGAGGCTTCCAGGTTAAATGAATCCCCCAGTGTCCGTACTGTAGGCCGCTGAGCGAAGGTTGTTTACCTGCATGACTCTCGACCTGCCTCCAGGAGCTGAGGCCAAATCCACTTTTCTTCATAACTAAATCTTGGTACTTCTTAATCTCAAAATATATAAATTAGTAAATAACTTCAAATGTGAGGGATGATAAGGGCTGATAATATGTAAATGTAATCAGGAAGAATATTTTTTCTTGTTTGTTGTTGTGTTGTGTTCTGAGGCTACTGGTCTCCCCTCCCCTCCCCCAAAAAAAAACCGGAGGTGGTACCTTTACACACATACATTCATACATACATACACAAAATACAGTTCACACACAAGTACACAAACACACGTACACAAACACACACAGGTTACCAGGATGTTCTTAAGGCCTTAAACTTATAAACACTCAACCAATGCCGTGAAGGTCTGAAGTGCGGTAAAACCAGCACTAGCTGAGCCAGTCACAGATCAACACGGCACCTCACAAAATTCATCACCATCCTTGAGGTGCCCCCCCAGCACGACCCCCTCCTACCCAGCACGACCCCCTCCTCCCCAGCACGACCACCATACAATAACATTGACAATCATACGAAACCAAAATCTTAAAAAAATAGAAGGACATTTTAGAGTATATACGGGCGTGTGAGTGAGTGAGGCAGAGGCCTGGTAAGTTATTCTGATTCACACAAGTTTGGGGGAAGTACAACCTTTTTCAACCTTTTGACATTGTGGCATTACAGTATAATGGGAATGACGTATCTCCAAAACGCCTCTTTTGAGTAAATCACATTTTAAGTTTTAAGTTTATGTACCATGAAAACTACTGCAGGGATTTCAATGAAACTTTTCACAAAAGTTGGACCGTATAAGGGATGATGCCTGTGGAAAGTTGAGCCCCATATGCCACATCCCCCCACCCCCCTTAAAAGTAAAAATTAAATCAATATCACAAAATTGGGTATAGTAGTTAAGTGTTCTTCCAATGGAATTCTCGACCCTGCGGCGGCGTAAGCGACACTCAGTCAGGTTGATAAGTTGATCATGTAGAACAAAGGCCAGTGGACACGCCTGTGGCCACATCTCCAAATCGTGATTTTGACGCTTACGTTCCCATTCTAGGCGCCTCATATGTATTTGTGAAGGAATTAGTTAATGTTAACTGTATGCTAAATATGTCTTTGGCATAATGCTAAGTTGTGTTGCAAATATAATAATAGTTGAATATACTAATATTACCAGGACACAACAAAGTCCCTAACACTCGGTGGCTCACAACACCAGCAACACAACACAACAAGTAAAGCCACAAGGCAGGTGTTGCTGTGGTCCTCAACATGTGACAACTTTTGCTATAACATTTTCTCTCCTTCAGCTTCTTCATGTTTCCCCGCCCTCACAATTCTCTCTTTAGTAAACGCATTGCTTCTTGTGTTGTGCCGTTTTCTGCCACAAGTGTTGCAAACTTTTCCGCATGAGTTCTTATTATCATTATTATTGTGTGTGTGTGTGTCTGTGTGTGTGTGTGTGTACACTCTCCAACATAAGCCACTTACCTCCAGTACACACTAACTGGGCGGAAAAACAATACAATAAAACATTCAGCTCCGACACCAGTGTTTGTCGTGCGAGATTAACAACCACACACAGTAGGTAAGTTTCTTGGAGAGAAGTAAAAAAAAATCTTGATTAATAGAGAAATGGGCGACTTGTGTTCCGGGGTGCCTGCGTCATGTTATAATTATTATTATTAATGTACAGTACAAGAGAGGCTATATGCAGACTGTATATATATATATATATATATATATATATATATATATATATATATATATATATATATATATATATATATATATATATATATATATATAATCAACGACCTCACCAGCAAGGAATCGAACCCTCGACCTACAGGGTGTGACTAGGGAACGTGGATAAGATATATCTTGATAAAATCACACGGGAAAATGGAAACAACGGAGTACCTTAGCTTTCGTCTTGAAGATGTCTTGAATAAAGACGAAAGCTAAGGTACTCCGTTGTTTCCATTTTCCCGTGTGATTTTATCAAGATTTATCTTATCCACGTTTTCATTGTGGATTTACATGAAATATATATATATATATATACTCGTATTATATGTGTGTGTTTAATGTCATTATCTCACAGTGACTAACACTAAGCCGCTGGGGGTGGAACACAAGTAGCGTGCTGCTGCTATTACTACGTGTGTGTGTGTGTGTGTGTGTGTGTGTGTGTGTGTATTTACTTGCTCACGTATTGTTCTGTGAGTGTAAGTGCTCATGTACGATTGTGTATATATGTGCGTGCGTGTGTTCCAGCTTTGTAAATGCATGGTCATGGATTCTAACACAATTCTCGCATCCAAGCAAATTTGCCCTGGTTCATCATTCCATAGGACTGAGATCCATACAGTAGTCTTGGCGACGTCCTGTACAGCAAGAGAAGTAGGCAGTAGGTAGTAGGCAGCCCTCAAACAGGGAGGTACTACCGCCTGGGAAGGTACTGAAAGCATAATGTGTTGTCTAATGGTAGACCCTGCTGCCATGTGGCATCACGAAAATTGTAACTGAGTCCCAGGTTGTTGATCTGACTTTCTGCCTCATTTACACACAATTGCAGTGTAGTGATGGTTTGTCAGACCACAGCTTACATCGCGAGGAAAGCCAGACTTGACCCGACATTAGGGAGGTCAAAAGTATAGGGTATCTCTTGCGGCTGACCAGGGTTACAAATCAACTAGCTCCCCTCCCATGTGATATGTCACCACAACAGACATGTAAGAAGGCACCAGCCGACTCTCTTCCAATATACAATAACCTACTCTCTGAACAAAGGCCGGACCTGACCTCACATTAGCCAGGTCAAATGTAACCCTGGGAGCCCAACTCAAGGGGCCACAAATCAACCAGGGCCTCTCATGTCACACGGCCCCACCTGATGACTTCTCCAGAAAGTACGTCTTACATCTCAGAAACTCCAGTCTGACCCGACATTAGGGAGGTCAAGTGTAGGGGAACTCTCATGGTTGCTCTCCCAATATACACACGGCCCCACCTGATGACTTTCCCAGATAGTTTCTGAAAAGTCCAGACCTGACCTCACATTGGCCAGGTCAAATGTAAGGAGACCCTTCGCCGCCCCCCGACCAGCTGAACCTGACGGCTCGCATCCCAATATATAGGACGTCCTAGTCCTCCCTCAGGGAATTTCGCAGTCAGAGCGAGAGACACACAGGGATCGGAGGAGGAGGTCCACCACAGCCGAGTCCCGCTCACCGGAGGAGAGCCTTGCAGGACTTCCCTCCCCGACTCCCCTCCGGTGTCCCAGCTAAGCAGTCTCCCTGCTAGGCCTCCCCTAGGTCACGTGAGTGTTTGTCAGAGCTTTCCACGGGATGAGTTACTTATGTGGGAAGTGCATTCATTTCATGTTCGTGTCCGAGAATCAATGTCTAGTAACGTATTAATGTCCTAGTAACTTTCAATAGAAGGAGTTATTAATGTGTCCATGTCATGTTCGTAATTAATAAAGAGTCGTAACGAAGCAGTGTTTGACAAGTCGCCTTTAAGAACGTAATAGATGGGTATTGACGTATAAGATACGATAAGTGTACGATAAGTGTAAATAACTATGACGGCCACGCTACCAAAATCTTCCTCTCTTTATACTTATATATTAATCATCTTTTTGTGAATAGTTTGTCCCATTACAGCAGGGTCTCATTTGTTTCTCTTACTATTGACAACACAACATACAAATATTGTTTCTCACTCTTGATCTTTTTTTTTTCATTTTTGTATTTCCTTATGGTTCGTTATTATTATTATTATCATTATTATTATTATTATTATTAAATTTTCGCCCCCCAGGCCCGGATGTGGGTCGGTGACCTGTGCCCGGGTGGGCTAATCCCCGTAAAAAAGCAAAAACACACAAAACAAAAAGTGTCTAACTAACTCACGCTTGTTTACGAGGCAACTGTTTGTAGTGTAACTTAATTCATCACCCCAGCTTGTTTTTAGTTGCATACCATGTTTAAATTTCTCTAACTAAATTCATGTAACGACAAAAATTTAAGAAAAAAAATATTACTTTTTCCCTGTAGTAACAACACTCTTTACCACCATTCGCGTAATTTTGTCTTAAATATATTAAAAAAAAGTCAAATACTTTCTCGTGTGCCTTCAGTAATCTTATCCTGTCTTCTCTCGTCCTGCCATCAGTACAAATATTCATCCATAAAAGGAACAAAGTCTCTCCC
>NW_024730180.1:0-7822 GCF_018991925.1 Homarus americanus | reverse complement strand
TGCTACTGCTGCTGCTGCTACACTCACTACTGCTACTGCTACTGCTACTGCTGCTGCTACTGCTACTGCTGCTACTGCTACTGCTACTGCTGCTGCTGCCTACTGCACTGCTACTACTGCTACTGCTACTGCTACACTGCTGCGCTTTGCTGCTGCTGCTGCTGCTGCTGCTACTACTACTGCTGCTGTTACTACTACTGTTACTGCTGCTGTTACTACTACTGTTACTGCTGCTGCTACTGCTGCTACTGCTGCTACTACTACTGTTACTACTGCTGCTGCTACTGCTGCTACTACTACTGCTGCTACTACTACTGCTGCTACTGCCACTGTTACTGTTGCTGTTACTGCTGCTACTGCTGCTGTTGTTACTGCTGCTGCTACTGCTGCTACTACTACTGCTGCTACTACTACTGCTGCTACTGCCACTGTTACTGTTGCTGTTACTGCTGCTACTGCTGCTGTTGTTACTGCTGCTGCTGCTACTGCTGCTGTTGCTGCTGCTACTGTTGCTACTACTACTGCTACTGCTACTACTACTACTTGCTACTACTACTACTACTACTACTACTACTACTACTACTACTTTGCTACTACTACTACTACTACTATATGCTACTACTACTACTACTACTACTACTACTACTACTACTACTACTACTACTACATGGCATTGGCCTCCAGCCTCCCCCAATAGCCACACCTTCGCCACCATTTATTTACCTTAATATTAAATATCCTAATACATAAGAAACTATCCTATCTGTGTTAGATTAGTTGAGCCGCAGATCCATGCGGCATTCAGTGACTGTAGCCTCATAGTCAATATCTGCAGCAGTTGTCGGAGTAGGGGCAGAAGCTCTCGTTCTCCTGAGGCAGAGCAAAGCCGACCGAAGGAGAGAGAAGGACAGTCGACATCTCATCCAGGCTGTGACATAACTTCTGGGCTGCTGCTTCTGTTCGGAGATCAGCTCTGCGAGTCTGGCGTAGAAACATCTTGCACTTGGGCCCATCCCACCAGAGGTTGTGAACACTAGCGGAGTGAAGCTGCCTTGATCGACATTTTGAATTCTCTCCCCATATGCCCTTCTCTTGTCGTTCTCGTTCCTCCTATGCGCAGCATCGAGAGCTAGGTTACGGTGACAAACGGCCATGGGATCAAAAATCCTGATGTCGAAGAAAGCTCGCTGTCCCCGCGTCCAGAATCCTCGAGCACTGACGTCCACACGGGCTTCGTTAGATGTGTTTGAGGTCCTGTGTTGGAGGATCTCGCCATCCAGTGGAAGGAGGGTCGGTTCTACCATGACGTCCCGGCAGATTTCCTTCAACATATTTGCTGTGAGATCCCTTACCTCGTCATGCCTCATGCATATGAAGCCCCCCTTCTTGCAAACCATGGCGTGATCGCCATCATAGGAATAGCCACACACGCATTGGGAGGGCAAACCATCTACTGGCCAACCGTACCTTAGAGCAATGGCATCTGTAAATTCTTGTTTGTTAAGGCTGAAACCATTTGCCCTTATCGGTAACGTAGTTAACCAGTTCGAGGCGCCCACCTCCTGCGCTATAGCTACTTTTTTTGTCAAATTTTCTGGAACCTGCAGCAATAGTTGCTGCAACATGTCATTTTGGCAGTGCTGCCGATCTGTTGTAATGGACCTACGGATCTTATTAACTTCGCTGGTGTCCACTTCCCCTGTTGCATTCTGGGCTATTATGTGATCAGTGAGGGCTGCCGTGAGCTTAAGTGAATTTTGATGTTCAGAGTCAGCAATCTCCTCTGGATTAGTTAGTCCCATCCCTCCCAGTCTTGGTGGAAGTGCAAGAAGTGTTCTTTCTACTGGGGTTAAGTCGTGGTGTTTCACTAGTTTGGGAATGAACTTGACACTGATTGCTTCTTCCAAAGGGTGGAGGAGGGGTCGGATCTCAGGGATGGTACGCATCAGGTAGTTCCAACGATGCTTGACTCCATGTGTGAATGCTGCAAAGGCCGCATGTGGCTCTGTGTTAGCAATCTCCGATAGAGCATGGATTTCGCTAACCCACTCATTCACCTTTCCCCCTACGTACTGGGTCTTGAAGTCCGTAGTGCCAATTACTGCGCCTAGATGTCTTTGGCCGTCCTGAGTTATTTTGACCTCACTTTCGCCGAAAACCTCCACAGCCCGATCATAATGATCTGGCTTCACGATGAGGAAGGATTTGCTGGCGTTTGGGTGGTACCCTATTTGTGGACCTCGCGATGTTACCAGGTCCCACCACTTTTTGATGTCCTCCACTTTTCCTGCTCCTGTGAGGTCATCAGCATATGCCACTTGTTTGACCCCAGTTGTTTCATACTTTATTTCTTGTTGGAGCACTGATAGGCCTATTGCATACATTGCCATTGCAACGGGGTCCCCCTGTGTTGTTCCCTCGGTCGACTGTAGGATGGTATCACCTCGTAGAGCCTTGTTGTTTACTACGTAGAGGTCTGAAGGATTCCTATACGAATTTTCAACATACATCGCAAAGCTAGGACACTTGATCTTGATGTTGTGCAGTGCCGCCTTGCGGTTAAGTATGTTGAATGCGTTTGAAGCATCCACCAGGAGAACGGCCTCACAATCACGCTGCTCAAATATCAATCTCATGGCGTGAATGGCCGCCTCCCCACCAGCCTGGTGGCCAGCACACACTTGTAGGTTCCCTGCTGCTGCCCTGACATCATCCTTTACCACCTCCATTATACACTTTCCGATGATCCGCCTCAGCACTTCCCCCACCCCTATAGGTCTACATCCTGGTTTCTTTTCCAGAGGAATAAGGCGGCAGGCCGTCAGAGCCTGGAGGTGATGGCAGCAAGAGGATGCAAGCTTTCTTGCAAGGGTGGCAATGGCAGTGCAGAGATCGCTTGCTACAGGGCCAAACTTGTTTGTGCTGAGGATGACTCTCCAACCGTTTGCATCCAGACCTGAGGGGCCGGCTCCTCCTCGAGTCTTCAGTGCCTTTTTCCACACCATCTCTCCTGTTATTTTCTCGAACAGGACAGCATTTGGTGGGATATAGGCACCCTGGAGCCTGATGCCTTCATCTTCGCTTGCAGGGGGATGTTTCTCTTTCAATAGTTTTAATGTCGCTCTGTTTATTGGCATCACTCCACCGGAGGATTCATGTGTGAGAGATCTTACCGCGAGAGACACTTTTCCCACACGCATTTTGTTTCCAAATTGTCTTGCCACGTCATCGGTGTTTTGCTTTCCGTCACCCGTAGATTTTAGTCTCTCCTGCAGTGTTCTTGCTTCACATAGGAGATCATCTAGGGCCCCAGTCTGCCACATTGTCAACCTACATAAGAAGCTATCCTATCTGTGTTAAATTAGTTGAGCCGCAGATCTATGCGGCATTCAGTGACAGTAGCCTCATAGTCAATATCTGCAGCAGTTGTCGGAGTTGGGGCAGAAGCTCTCGTTCCCCTGAGGCAGAGCAAAGCCGACCGAAGGAGAGAGAAGGACAGTCGACATCTCATCCAGGCTGTAACATAACTTCTGGGCTGCTGCTTCTGTTCGGAGATCAACTCCGCGAGTCTAGCGTAGAAACATCTTGCACTTGGGCCCATCCCACCAGAGGTTGTGAACACTAGAGGAGTGAAGCTGCCTTGATCAACGTTTTGAATTCTCTCCTGTTACGAACCCCTCCACCCAGCACTACGAACCACGCCATCTATTGTCCTGATCTACCTACCCAGCACCACGAGCAACGCCATCTAGGGACGAGACACGAGTATGACTCGTCTTAGTTAACACTCCGGGGTTTCCCTTCTCCATATCCTGGTTGTTGCGTCACTTCCTCCAAGTCTTCTTTGTGAGCTCCAATTCGAGGAGAGAGCACTTGGCTCTGGGAAGTGACCACAGGATCATCTATCCTCTAAACCTACGGACAGTGACTACCTACCGTCTTCTACAATACTCAGCCTTACTCGTCAGCCATCTCAGCTCCTCACTTAAGTATTTGTATCTTGTATTGCCTCCCCCACGTCCACTTGCTTCAAAATGGTTTATGTTGTATTAATATGTATATACTGTTAATGTTTAGGTTAAGTTTGGTTAAGGATAATTTATAAGCTGAATATTTTGTTAAGGGATTTATGGTACTTTATTATACACAACGAAAACTCGCATCCTTTGTCTACCCTTTTATAGTCCGATTGTCTTTGTTTTTTGTTGTTGTTACCTGTTGGGATCTGGGTAGACGTGTAACCATATTCTAAATCCCCAACTCGTAACAAATGGCGACCGTGACAGGACTCGACCTTAAGTACCATATTCCTTCCTCCCTTGTTACTCAGTGTTAATTATTCCTTAAGAGGAGGCTGCACCACCACACTATTTCTACTATACACTCTCTCTCTCGTGTCTAGTAGTTTCCTCTTTGGGATATTGTTTTATTCCTATTAACTTTTTCTTATTAATTCATGTCTATATTTTTTTTTTTTTTTTATTATAAGTTACGTCCTGAAATCAATTATCTTCACTGTTTATTCACGTTTTTTATGCAGTTTCAGTTTTCAAAATTTGTCCTTATTCCTGCGTGATTTTTAGAACTTTTTTATCTGTGAAATTTCAAGTGAGCAATTTCTCAGACATTCTCGTCCACAAAATTCGTCTTCACATTGCAATATATCCTTGAATTTTCACTGCATTTTCCAAGTATTTTTCTAACATTATTGTGTCACCTTTCTCGTGTGTGGTGGTAGTGGTGGTGATAAGAGTAATGGTAGAGGTGGTGGTGATGATAGTGGTGATGGTGGTGATAGTAGTAATGAATTCTAGAAATGGTGGCAGTAATGGTTGTAGTAATAATGATGTTGATGATAGTGGTAGTGAGATGGTTGACGTGGTAGTAGTAGTAGCCCGTGTGGACGTCAGTGCTCGAGGATTCTGGACGCGGGAACAGCGAGCTTTCTTCGACATCAGGATTTTTGATCCCATGGCCGCTTGTCACCGTAACCTAGCTCTCGATGCTGCACATAGGAGGAACGAGAACGACAAGAGAAGGGCATATGGCGAGAGAATTCAAAACGTTGATCAAGGCAGCTTCACTCCTCTAGTGTTCACAACCTCTGGTGGGATGGGCCCAAGTGCAAGATGTTTCTACGCCAGACTCGCGGAGTTGATCTCCGAACAGAAGCAGCAGCCCAGAAGTTATGTTACAGCCTGGATGAGATGTCGACTGTCTTTCTCTCTCCTTCGGTCGGCTTTGCTTTGCCTCAGGGGAACGAGAGCTTCTGCCCCTACTCCGACAACTGCTGCAGATATTGACTATGAGGCTACAGTCACTGAATGCGCATAGATCTGCGGCTCAACTAATTTAACACAGATAGGATAGCTTCTTATGTATTAGGATATTTAATATTAAGGTAAATAAATGGTGGCGAAGGTGTGGCTATTGGGGGAGGCTAGAGGCCACGTGAAAAAAAAAAAAGTAGTAGTAGTAGTAGTAGTAGTAGTAGTAGTAGTAGGGGGTCCGGGCGGCGTGGGTGTGTTGGGGTGCCTTCCCTGATTTAAAGTGTTATTGGTGGGGATATACTCAGTTTGTGGGAGCGAGAATTTCACAGTGTGTCGATGAACGTTTGATGTCACCTTGAGCATCATCGCCGACGGCTCTTCTCATTCCTTACGACATTAAACGCAAATATTGATCGTGTTCACCGGCGATCTACAAGTAAGCCAGTGAGTGTTTGAATGGTGGGTGGCTGGAGTTGCCAAGTGTCAGTGCCAGTGTGTCGATAGGCCTACCCTAGCAAGGGTGGCATCGCGACTCTCGCCCCTATGGGGCCAAGTGCCTCAAGTAACGGCCACTCCATGGAGTGTCGGCCGACCCAGTGAGTATATATAACTAATGTTACATCAGCGAGACCATAGAAATGGTGGCTATCTCTACCAAAGTGACATAATCAAGTGTTAGGTGTGACAATTCTTGCTCCCAGTGGATTATTCTCATGTGTGGATTATCGTCCACATGGGGGGTGCCCGACACAACCACACGCGCGCGTATGCCCTTACTACACGGACACCACAGGCCAGGCCGTCACTTCTGTGCCTCATACGCATAAGATCTAGTTTCTTCGTCCGTATGGGCCCAATAGCAGAGGTCGGAGGCGGAAATATCTGTCGCCCAAGGTGCTGGTCACTATGCCTGGCAACAGTCTTTGCTGCGTCTGTGCTAGCCCGAACCAAAACTGCACAAACTGTCGTTGTGCGAGAAACAATCGATCATGTGTGGATTGCAGGAAGCTAGACCAGTGTCGGAACCCACGTGGCAGGGAGCCGACACAGGCGGCCACAGTGGATATCGCCGGGACCCAACCACCCGATGATATCCGAAATGATAGCAGTGAGTCTACTCAACTCGAAAATGTAGTACTAATAAATGCTGCTCCCTCAGTAGCAGGTGTCCAGGAGGAGAATGAGAGACAGCCGCCTCAGTGGAAAGGCATGTCGATGGAAAATGCAGGCGTATGGGTCAAAGAAACCTACTCAGAAATTGTTCAGTGGTCGCCCGCTAACTTATTTGAACCACCCAAGTGTGCGGCCACCAAAGAAATGATTCGGGAGATGACTTTCTTCATGACTGATTACACTCAGGACCGCTTCCTCGCCCCCCTAGCTCTTCAAATACTGGCAATAATACCACATCTATTTTGTCAGAGGACACACACAAAGGCTAAGCACAAAGAAAATGTGGCAGCAATGAAGAGAAGATCGACAATGTGGCGGACTGGGGCCCTAGATGATCTCCTATGTGAAGCAAGAACACTGCAGGAGAGACTAAAATCTACGGGTGACGGAAAGCAAAACACCGATGACGTGGCAAGAAAATTTGGAAACAAAATGCGTGTGGGAAAAGTGTCTCTCGCGGTAATATCTCTCACTCAGGAATCTTCCGGTGGGGTGATGCCAATAAACAGAGCGACATTAGATCTATTGAAAGAGAAACATCCTCCTGCAAGTGAAGTTGAAGGCATCAGGCTCCATGGTGACTATATCCCACCAAATGCTGTCCTGTTCGAGAAAATAACAGGAGAGATGGTGTGGAAAAAGGCACTGAAGACTCGTGGAGGAGCCGGCCCTTCAGGTCTGGATGCAAACGGTTGGAGAGTCATCCTCAGCACAAACAAGTTTGGCCCTGTAGCAAACGATCTCTGCACTGCCATTGCCGCCCTTGCAAGAAAGCTTGCATCCTCTTGCTGCCATCACCTCCAGGCCCTGACGGCCTGCCGCCTTATTCCTCTGGAAAAGAAACCAGGATGTAGACCTATAGGGGTGGGGGAAGTGCTGAGGCGGATTATCGGAAAGTGCATAATGGAGGTGGTAAAGGACGATGTCAGGGCAGCAGCAGGGAACCTACAAGTGTGTGCTGGCCACCAGGCTGGTGGGGAGGCGGCCATTCACGCTATGAGATTGATATTCGAGCAGCGTGATTGTGAGGCCGTTCTCCTGGTGGATGCTTCAAACGCATTCAACATACTTAACCGCAAGGCTGCACTGCACAACATCAAGATCAAGTGTCCTAGCTTTGCGATGTATGTTGAAAATTCGTATAGGAATCCATCAGACCTCTACATAGTAAACAACAAGGCTCTACGAGGTGATACCATTCTACAGTCGACCGAGGGAACAACACAGGGGGACCCCGTTGCAATGGCAATGTATGCAATAGGCCTATCGGTGCTCCAACAAGAAATAAAATTTGAAACAACTGGGGTCAAACAAGTGGCATATGCTGATGACCTCACAGGAGCAGGAAAAGTGGAGGACATCAAAAAGTGGTGGGACCT
>NW_024730179.1:0-12035 GCF_018991925.1 Homarus americanus | reverse complement strand
TCACACACCCTCTGGCCCTCAATCACCCTGTAAACTTGGCACAACCTGTGGCCCACACATATCCTGTGGCCCTCACACACCCTGTGGGCCTAACATGCCCTCTGGCCCTTAGACACCCTATGGCCCTTACACACCCTATAGCCCTCACATATCCTCTGGCCCTCACATACCCTGTTGCCTTCACATACCCTGTTGCCTTCACATACCCTGTGGCCCTCTCACAAACCGTGGCCCTCACACACGCTGTGACCTTAGCACACCCTGTGGCCCTCACAAACCCTGTTGCCTTCACATACCCAGTGGCCTTCACACACCCTGTGGCCCTCACATACCCTGTGGCCCTCACGCACCCTGTTGGCTTCTCATACTCTCTGGACCTGGCCCTTAGACACTCTATGGCCCTTACACACCCTGTGTCCCTCACATATCCTCTGGCTCCTCACACACCGTGTGGCCCTCACACACTCTTTGGCCCTCACACACCCTGTGGCCTTCACACACCCTGTGGCGCTTACACACCCTATGGCCCTCACACACCCTGTGGTCCTCGCACACCCGGTGGCCCTCACACACCCAGATGCCTTCACACACCCTGTGGGCCTCACATAACCCTATGGGCCTCACATAACCCTATGGGCCTCACATAACCCTGTGGGCCTCACATAACCCTGTGGGCCTCACACACCCTGTGGGCCTCACATAACCCTATGGGCCTCACATAACCCTATGGGCCTCACATAACCCTGTGGACCTCACATAACCCTCTGGTCCTCACACACAGCCGGTGGTCCTCACGCATCCGGTGTCTCTCACATACCCGGTGGCCCTCTAACACCTGGTGGCCCTCACACAGGATGTGTAAGGGCCACAGGGTGTATGAGTGTTAGTGTGTATGAGGTGCCACACAGAGCGCGTGGGGCTATAGGGTGTGCGAGGGCCACAGGGTGTCTAAGGGCCACAGAGTGTGTGAGGGTCACAGGGTGTGTGAAGGCATCCGGGTGTGATCCACAGGAAAAGGTCCGCTCAAGACTTTGCTATGAGCGTATGGGGGGGAGGGGGAGGTGTATGTATATTATGTATGTTGTATGTATACCATGTATGTACTCTATATATATACATTACTTTTCTAGTCAGTAGCGTGTGGCAAAGCCCCTGTTTCATGTCACCACACGCTAAAGCCCCGTACACACGATCGAACAGCGCCCGGGCAAAGCCTGTGTGTCGTCGTACACACAGAGGTGCTGGTTGGCAGCAGTCACACTCTGCTGCTGGTAGCTAGTAGGTGGTCGGCAGTAGCTGCTGCGGTACGATCACCATGGTGTGTCGCAGGACAGTTAAATCGAAGACTATAGCGCTGTGTATAATAATTGCTACAGTGTGCAAAAAGAAGAAAAACAGAAAATGGAATGGTGCAAGGAATGGTTATCTCAACGAAAAGTTAAGGGAAGTCATGCCGCGATTTTACGTGAACTTCAAGGTGAACATGAGAAAGACTTCACTAACTACATGAGAATGGACCCGGCAGCAAACGGTCAAACCACCAGGCAGACGGCCTTATCTGGTGATTTCGCTTGACCACGGGCACTCCATTGGTTTGCCCGTCAATTTTGCCAGAACAACAGGCATTAAGCGAGTACCCGTCAGGCAGTGCTCGATCGTGTGGACGGGGCTTTAGATAAATGTGCCTGGCGATACCTGGAAGCTGCTAATGTACCACTTACCACATGTCGCCTGAGAGGTCAGAGAGAGGTCAATTGACCCCTATAGGAGTGTAAGGACTACTTGGGCTTGTAAGCTCACCCTTGTATATTTCCGTTGAATAGAACCTACAGAACTCTACAGGTGTTTATGTTCGCTCCTGTAGTTAGAACCAAGTACCCCGAACATCTCCAAGTGTGTAATTTTGTTTGAAGGAATTTTAGCTGAAGTGAAATTGCCAGAGTTTATCTGAAGCACTGTTCAGGACCGGATTCAGGAGTGGGCAAAGTGGGCAGCTGCCCAGGGGCCTCCACAATCTGGGGGCCTCCACATATTACAATATTTTATTTATTTGTTATTCATTTGGATTATTTTTATTTTCATTTTTTTAAATTCATGTTTATCCATTCCATCACGTAAAACTATGTTCAGCAAGAAGCGTGATAGAAATTAGGCTAGCTACTCCTTAAAATTCATGAATACCCTACCTGGTTTTCCTATGAACCGTATATATTTTAATGAATGCTATTGTTTGTGTTGCTAACAATATACCGTATTTAGAATTCCACAAACATATATTGATTAAAAATGAACTGCATGGAATAACGAAATTGAGATTAAAAAAAAACAAATAAAATATTTTTTTCATTATCACTTCCATTACGAATACCATCAGGGCGCTGTGTGTGTTGACAGTCGGTCGGAGGGGGTTGGGTCGTGTAGTATCTGCACATCGGTTGTCATGTGTCCGTCGATTAAAGAGGATACTTGCGTCACCCGTGAACTTCCCTCTATTCCTTCCTTCATCACCATCATATAAAATCATACTCGCTTCCCCCCCCCAAAATTCAAAAGCGGATCCCCGCCTTTTTTATTACATACTAGGAAACATCTCACACTCACACACACACGTATAGATGATCAGTAAGGAGGAGCCTCGACCTGAGCCCTGACAGAACGTTACAGGTGTACTATTTCGTCAGGCCGCGGTTAGGAAGTATATGAGAGTGATTTTGGAAGTTATATTTATGTTCCATATAACATATTTATGGTTTATGTGTGTGTGTGTGTGTGTGTGTGTGTCTGTCTGTAATTATGTTAGCTTATGTTTGGTTAGTTATTAGTTGGAGTAAGTTGTAGTGGAGATTTTTCAGGTTAGGTTAGATTAGATTAGGTTAGGTTGTGTTAGATTAGGTTAGTTATTAGTTGGAGTAAGCTGGAGTTAAGATTCTTCTGGATATACAAAACACTAAAGTTATTATCCAGCGTAATCCTCCCACACACCCCAGCAAAATGATTCACAATGGAGACTGATTAATGAATGCTTGTGTTGTGATAATAATTCCTCTTATTGATTAACGAACTTTAAATAAAATGGAACAAGGTTGAGTGGTGGTTGTTGAACTGATATAGAAATGTTAAGTGGTAGTAGATATAGTGTAAAATAAGTCATTGAGTGATACTGTAGTTGTGTAGTACCCTAGTTTGGTTCACTTGTATGTTACTGAGGAAATTATTCAATCAGGATTTTTTTACAAGGATGATTGGTGTACCTGAAGTTGATGATCGTTTTTTTTTTTTTTCTTTTTTTATTATTATAATGGTTGCCCCTCCTGTAATGAGAATGGCCAGGCCCAAGGGCCACCTAGGCGTGAATTTGTTTAAGGTGTTGAAGCTGTCGCCAACACAACAACCACACCCTGAGTTAATGAGCTGAGTGACCCAGTGTCAAGGAATAGTCCGTGGCCAACTGCACTGGCTAACCATTACCCTGTAACACGACGCGCGAATCGATTAACATCCAGGTCCCCAATTACTGTTGGGTAGATAGAGGTAAATGACGCAAAGGAATTTGCTCATGGTCTCACCCTGCCCGGAAATGGAACCCGGGTTCATTCGCTTGCGAGGCGAGCAAGCTGACAATTACACCGTGTGTCGGCAACGCACGCACACACACACACACACACACACACACACACACACGTCTCCTGAAGTAGATATGAGAGAGAGAGAGAGAGATCTAAGCAGCTTATTAATTATCATCCTACACCAACAGGAAGCGACAGACAGACAGACAGACAGACACATCACAACCACCAAGTTTTTCTCAAATTAACATAATCTCTTGTCGTCGTGTCCGTGTGGCTGTCGTGTTTGTCAATCCAGCAATTTCTCTTCTTTCTTCTCTCATGATTATTTCTTCTTTTATTTAATTTTTTTTTTTTCGTCTTCATTTCTTCATTTAAAATTTTCGCGATTTCTTTCCTTCCCTCTATCCTTCTTTCTTTCCTTCCCTCTATCCTTCTTTCTTTCCTTCCCTCTATCCTTCTTTCTTTCCTCGCCATCCTCTTTATTTTCACCCTTCCATCATCTTTATCAGTTTTCAATTTTCCCTGTCTCCTTCCTCCCTTCCTTTTCCTATTCTCATCTTTCCTTCAACCTTCCCTCCTTCATAATTCCTCTCCATCTCTCCCTCTATTCCTTCCTTCATCACCATCATATAAAATCATACTCGCTTCCCCCCTCCCTCCTCCTCCCCCTCCCCCAAAAAAAAAATATTCATCCCAACTTAAAAATTCACGTTTCCTGGCCACTGAGATCACCTACCCTGACCTTACCTTTACTTTGACCTGACCTGACCTCTCCCGAATGATGCCTTATACCTTATACCCAAACGATATATACCCATACACCAAATGAAACTCGAAGAGACTGACTATAATGTGTGTGTGTGGATATTAATCTGTTATCATTCAATCAAAAGTTTATAAGGTTTTACAAAGTTGTTTTCATTTTAATGTGGACTGGAGACCCTGTATAATATAAGTTGACTAATACTATACTTATGAGTGGGAGTAAACACTAATTCACATCTCTCTCTCTCTCTCTCTCTCTCTCCAGTCTATTTCCCTCGTCTACTCTCTCAATAATATCTTTCTCTCAATCTACATCTCTCTCTCTCTCTTTCTCTCTCCCAGAATATCAACAGTGAGTAAATATAAATAACCACACGATTTTACAGAATAGGGATATATATGTGTTAGAGAGAGAGAGAGAGAGAGAGAGAGAGATAAACTAACCATGGGACCTGATCTATCACTCATTTGAACCTAACCTAACCTAACCTCAACTATGCTTACAGAACCATTCCCCTCCGTCCCCCCCCCCTCGGCCCCCCAGCCCTTGACTGTAGGAGGAATGGGCGAGATAGGGCAGGAAAGGTCAACTGGGTGAGTATACACAAGGTCAACAGAGGTCAGGAGCCAAGAGGTACAGATCTCCGTGGGTCATGGTGGTCATACTATATAACTGTACTGTAGAAGGTATTGTTTCTCTCTCTCTCTCTCTCTCTCTCTCAGATAACCCCCAAGTTTGTTATGACTCTTCCTGGACAGTGTATTTTTATCTTCAAATAGGATATGTTATCGTGTATCTCTTGTTAGAACGAGGGAACAAATAATTTATTGAATAATGGCAGGTTGAGGGAGAGGGCGATGTACTGTACAGAACTAAACAAATAATTTTTTGGAAATACATTGTTTTTAACATTCAGTGCCATAATATTCTGACTTCTACTGTTTAACTATAATCTGCCTACGCTACCGTTCACGGGATGAATATGGGTGCACAATAAACTAGCCGCTGTATGTGGCAAAATTAAAAAGCGGATCCCCGCCTTTTTTATTACATACTAGGAAACATCTCACACACACACACACACGTATAGATGATCAGTAAGGAGTTAGCCTCGACCTGAGCCCTGACAGAACGTTACAGGTGTACTATTTCGTCAGGCCGCGGTTAGGAAGTATACGAGAGTGATTTTGGAAGTTATATTTATGTTCCATATAACATATTTATGGTTTATGTGTGTGTGTGTGTGTGTGTGTGTGTGTGTGTGTGTAATTATGTTAGCTTATGTTTGGTTAGTTATTAGTTGGAGTAAGTTGTAGTGGAGATTTTTCAGGTTATGCTGCTCTAACTTAACTTAGCCTAACTTAACCTAACCACCACCATCATCACCACCATTACTATCAGCACCAGCATTACCAACACTCGTTACCACCACCATCACCAACACTCATCATCAACTTACCATACACGGTGAGGTCGACAAGAGCGAACAGTGTTGGGGACACCTCGAAGTCCACCCGACACCTGTACCTGCCCGTGTCACTACCTTGTAGGGGGTCAAAGGTCAAGTGAGCACCTGTAGCAACTGACTTGACCCGACCTTTGACCCCGGGATCCACGTACTCCTGCTGTTCCCCGCCCTCTCGTAGGTCAAGACTGTGGGAGGAGAGACAGTCGTTTTGCAGGTCAGGTTAAATCAGGTTAGCTTAGGTTAGGGGCCTAAACGGACTGGGGCCTAAACGGACTGGGGCCCATTTGACATGTAATAAGTTATCATTATACATACACAACTTAAGAATGTTTATTATTATGGATTATTTCTCAAGAATTCCTTCTTCTTCTCTTCTCCCTCCTGCTTTATCCTCTTCTTATTCCTCCCTTACTCTATCCCTTCCCTCCCCCTCCCTCACCCCTCCTCCACGTCACCCCCCTTCTCCCTCCCTCACCCCTCACTAGACACGCTGTCATTTAACTTGGGCCAAAAAGTTTGTTTTCACTTCTGTTGGACGAGTTAAAGGGTATAATAAGAGACTAATGTTTCTTAAGTGTGTGTGTGTGTGTGTGTGTGTGTGTGAATTGGACCAGGACTGACCAATGAGTGACGTTGTCCCCCAAAGTTTGTAAGGAATCGGTCAAGCGAGATACAAGTTACATCTCAAACACTGACAGACACAGACGACAGACAACTTAATGTTACCTTACCATAATAAAACCGTATACCACATCGCCTCTCTCTCTCTCTCTCTCTCTCTCTCTACTGTCCCTGTTCTTCCGTCTCTCTCTCTGCCTTACTTTATTTCTCCCCTTGTCTTAATCGCTTTTCCTCCCTGTGTATAATTACGTGTGTGTGTGTGTGTGTCATTACGTTCACAGCGTGTACACTTCCTCTTGCACAAACGCCATGACCATTAACAGCGTGTACACCACCACTACCACGTGTCAAGACGTACACACACAAACACACACACCATGAACGTAATAGTCTGTACACATCCAGCGTGTGTGTGTGTGTGTGTGTGTATGTATTATTTACAAATATTATAAACATTAAAATCATGCACACCTTTGCATGTGTATAAGTATATAAATTAACCATAGTTAGTTTATCCATGTGCACGACCACGGTGTACACAGCCACTGGCGTACAGGTAGTCCCCGCGATGCTTTGATCACGTCTCAACAAGTCTGAACAAGTTTCAACGAGTTTGAACTTGTTTAAACGTGGCCATCGGCGTGTAGAAGCAATCTGGCAGAGAGGTCAGACTTACTTGTGCTCTTTCATTCATCTCGGATCAAATTCTTTAAAACTCGTACGACAAGTTTTTCCCGTGTGTAAATAACAGGTGAACATATCAAGATAACAGGTGAACATATCAAGATAACTGGTGAACATAGCAAGATAACAGGTGAACATATCAAGATAACAGGTGAACATATCAAGATAACAGGTGAACATATCAAGATAACTGGTGAACATATCAAGATAACAGGTAAACATAGCAAGATAACAGGTGAACATAGCAAGATAACAGGTGAACATATCAAGATAACTGGTGAACATATCAAGATAACTGGTGAACATATCAAGATAACTGGTGAACATACCAAGATAACTGGTGAACATATCAAGATAACAGGTGAACATAGCAAGATAACAGGTGAACATAGCAAGATAACAGGTGAACATATCAAGATAACAGGTGTGATAACAGGTGAACATCAAGATAACAGGTGAACATATCAAGATAACAGGTGAACATAGCAAGATAACATGTGAACGTAACAAGCTAACAGGTGAACGTAACAAGATAACAGGTGAATGTAACAAGATAACACGTGAACGTAATAAGATAACAGGTGAACATATCAAGATAACAAATGGACGTAACAAGATAACAGGTGAACATATAAAGATAACAGGTGAACAGAAGACATTACACCTGGGGGCCAAGATGACGACCTAATTACTCCCCAAATCCCGCAGGTAATTGTCCACGTTTCCTCATCTCAGATTACAGGGAAGATTTTCACGTAAGAAAGTTTTTAGGATCCTACATTTGTAATTTTTTCATTTTACACTGAAGATATTTTTAAGATCAGTCATTTGTAAGTTTTATTTTTAATTTTTCACGTAAGTTTTTTCTAAGATCCCAAATTTGTAACTTTGATTTTTCATTACCTAACCTAAACCTAACGTAACCTAACCTAACTAACCTAAACCAAACCTAACCTAACCTTACCCCGTGTGGTCAAAAGTTTTATTTCTATTTACAAGATCAAAGTTTTAAGTAGAAGTAATTCATCGGTGACTCAATGGTAGAAGATAAAAAATAAATAAACTTTGAACTTTTATAGGAAAAACCAGGTATTTTATTTTTGTTTATTTTTTTGGTGTGCTTTGATATGTAATAAGAGATAGATGTTATTCGTTTAATATATATATATAATGCCCATAAGGTGTCATTATATTTACTGAAAGTTGAATCTCAGTGGAACCTTATGCAGTGATGTTTGGCAAGAGAACTGACCTAACTTCATTGACCTGAAAACTAAAGAAAAAAAAAACTTAGGGTATTTTTGGGGGTCCAGGAGGAGAAGAAAATCTGCTAAACGGTTCACAATATTGGGAAATGGTTGGACATGGTCGACATTTCCTAGAACAAAGTTGTGTACGAGAAACACTTTATGTTTGATGACTTCCTGGACGGGCGGGTCACACACACACACACACACACCTCCCAATAGTGTGTTTATATACTGAGACTGGTGTGTTTATGTCTCCGTTATTTCCCCCTTTCCCTTTATTCCCCCCCCCCCACCTATCCATACCCTCCCCTTATCCCACCTCCCTCCCTTGTACTGTATAGTCACTTATTTGTATCTGAGAGCTACTACTACTACCACCACTACTACTATTTTTTTTTTCGTGGCTTCCAGCCTCCCCCAATAGCCACACCTTCGCCACCATTTAATTACCTTAATATTAAATATCCTAATACATAAGAAGCTATCCTATCTGTGTTAAATTAGTTGAGCCGCAGATCCATGCGGCATTCCGTGACTGTAGCCTCATAGTCAATATCTGCAGCGGTTGTCGGAGTAGGGGCAGAAGCTCTCGTTCCCCTGAGGCAGAGCAAAGCCGACCGAAGGAGAGAGAAGGACAGTCGACATCTCATCCAGGCTGTGACATAACTTCTGGGCTGCTGCTTCTGTTCGGAGATCAGCTCCGCGAGTCTGGCGTAGAAACATCTTGCACTTGGGCCCATCCCACCAGAGGTTGTGAACACTGGAGGAGTGAAGCTGCCTTGATCAACATTTTGAATTCTCTCCCCATATGCCCTTCTCTTGTCGTTCTCGTTCCTCCTATGCGCAGCATCGAGAGCTAGGTTACGGTGACAAACGGCCATGGGATCAAAAATCCTGATGTCGAAGAAAGCTCGCTGTCCCCGCGTCCAGAATCCTCGAGCACTGACGTCCACACGGGCTTCGTTAGATGTGTTTGAAGTCCTGTGTTGGAAGATCTCGCCATCCAGTGGAAGGAGGGTCGGTTCTACCATGACGTCCCGGCAGATTTCCTTCAACATATTTGCTGTGAGATCCCTTACCTCGTCATGCCTCATGCATATGAAGCCCCCCTTCTTGCAAACCATGGCGTGATCGCCATCATAGGAATAGCCACACACGCATTGGGAGGGCAAACCATCTACTGGCCAACCGTACCTTAGAGCAATGGCATCTGTAAATTCTTGTTTGTTAAGGCTGAAACCATTTGCCCTTATCGGTAACGTAGTTAACCAGTTCGAGGCGCCCACCTCCTGCGCTATAGCTACTTTTTTTGTCAAATTTTCTGGAACCTGCAGCAATAGTTGCTGCAACATGTCATTTTGGCAGTGCTGCCGATCTGTTGTAATGGACCTACGGATCTTATTAACTTCGCTGGTGTCCACTTCCCCTGTTGCATTCTGGGCTATTATGTGATCAGTGAGGGCTGCCGTGAGCTTAAGTGAATTTTGATGTTCAGAGTCAGCAATCTCCTCTGGATTAGTTAGTCCCATCCCTCCCAGTCTTGGTGGAAGTGCAAGAAGTGTTCTTTCTACTGGGGTTAAGTCGTGGTGTTTCACTAGTTTGGGAATGAACTTGACACTGATTGCTTCTTCCAAAGGGTGGAGGAGGGGTCGGATCTCAGGGATGGTACGCATCAGGTAGTTCCAACGATGCTTGACTCCATGTGTGAATGCTGCAAAGGCCGCATGTGGCTCTGTGTTAGCAATCTCCGATAGAGCATGGATTTCGCTAACCCACTCATTCACCTTTCCCCCTACGTACTGGGTCTTGAAGTCCGTAGTGCCAATTACTGCGCCTAGATGTCTTTGGCCGTCCTTAGTTATTTTGACCTCACTTTCGCCGAAAACCTCCACAGCCCGATCATAATGATCTGGCTTCACGATGAGGAAGGATTTGCTGGCGTTTGGGTGGTACCCTATTTGTGGACCTCGCGATGTTACCAGGTCCCACCACTTTTTGATGTCCTCCACTTTTCCTGCTCCTGTGAGGTCATCAGCATATGCCACTTGTTTGACCCCAGTTGTTTCATACTTTATTTCTTGTTGGAGCACTGATAGGCCTATTGCATACATTGCCATTGCAACGGGGTCCCCCTGTGTTGTTCCCTCGGTCGACTGTAGGATGGTATCACCTCGTAGAGCCTTGTTGTTTACTACGTAGAGGTCTGAAGGATTCCTATACGAATTTTCAACATACATCGCAAAGCTAGGACACTTGATCTTGATGTTGTGCAGTGCCGCCTTGCGGTTAAGTATGTTGAATGCGTTTGAAGCATCCACCAGGAGAACGGCCTCACAATCACGCTGCTCAAATATCAATCTCATGGCGTGAATGGCCGCCTCCCCACCAGCCTGGTGGCCAGCACACACTTGTAGGTTCCTGCTGCTGCCCTGACATCATCCTTTACCACCTCCATTATACACTTTCCGATGATCCGCCTCAGCACTTCCCCCACCCCTATAGGTCTACATCCTGGTTTCTTTTCCAGAGGAATAAGGCGGCAGGCCGTCAGAGCCTGGGGGTGATGGCAGCAAGAGGATGCAAGCTTTCTTGCAAGGGTGGCAATGGCAGTGCAGAGATCGCTTGCTACAGGGCCAAACTTGTTTGTGCTGAGGATGACTCTCCAACCGTTTGCATCCAGACCTGAGGGGCCGGCTCCTCCTCGAGTCTTCAGTGCCTTTTTCCACACCATCTCGAACAGGACAGCATTTGGTGGGATATAGGCACCCTGGAGCCTGATGCCTTCATCTTCGCTTGCAGGGGGATGTTTCTCTTTCAATAGTTTTAATGTCGCTCTGTTTATTGGCATCACTCCACCGGAGGATTCATGTGTGAGAGATCTTACCGCGAGAGACACTTTTCCCACACGCATTTTGTTTCCAAATTTTCTTGCCACGTCATCGGTGTTTTGCTTTCCGTCACCCGTAGATTTTAGTCTCTCCTGCAGTGTTCTTGCTTCACATAGGAGATCATCTAGGGCCCCAGTCTGCCACATTGTCAACCTTCTCTTCATTGCTGCCACATTTTCTTTGTGCTTAGCCTTTGGGTGTGTCCTCTGACAAAATAGATGTGGTATTATTGCCAGTATTTGAAGAGCTAGGGGGGCGAGGAAGCGGTCCTGAGTGTAATCAGTCATGAAGTGAGTCATCTCCCGAATCATTTCTTTGGTGGCCGCACACTTGGGTGGTTCAAATAAGTTAGCGGGCGACCACTTGACAATTTCTGAGTAGGTTTCTTTGACCCATACGCCTGCATTTTCCATCGACATGCCATTCCACTGAGGCGGCTGTCTCTCATTCTCCTCGTGGACACCTGCTACTGAGGGAGCAGCATTTATTAGTACTACATTATCGGGTTGAGTAGACTCACTGCTATCATTTCGGATATCATCGGGTAGTTGGGTCCCGGCGATATCCACTGTGGCTGCCTGTGTCGGCTCCCTGCGACGTGGGTTCCGACACTGGTCTAGCTTCCTGCAATCCACACATGGTCTGTTGTTTCTCGCACAAACACAATTTGTGCAGTTTTGGTTCGGGCTAGCACAGACGCAGCAAGGAATGTTACCAGGCATAGTGACCAGCACCTTGGGCGACGGTAACGTCCGCCTCCGGACATCTGATTTAGTCCCAGGCACAAGA
>NW_024730178.1:0-20446 GCF_018991925.1 Homarus americanus | reverse complement strand
GTCTCAATGCTTCGCTAAATAATTCTACTCTCACATGTAGCCCCAGTTCTGTAGTCTCAATGCTTCGCTAAATAATTCTACTCTCACATGTAGTCCCAGTTCTGTAGTCTCAATGCTTCGCTAAATAATTCTACTCTCACATGTAGCCCCAGTTCTGTAGTCTCAATGCTTCACTAAATGATTCTACTGTTTCACATGTAGCCCCAGTTCTGTAGTCTCAATGTCGCCAAATGATTCTATCCTCACATGTAGCTCCTGTTCTGTAGGGTCTCAATGCTTCTGCCAAATGATTCTATTTCATGTTGTAGCCCATTCCAGAGTCTCAATGTCACAATAATTCCCCATCACATGTAGTCTTCAGTTCCAGTCTCAATGCTTCTTTACTAAATGATTCTACTGTTTCCTGCCTGTGTCTCTTTTCCATTTTTTAATTCTTGTTTTATCGTTCTATATTAAATCTTTTCCTTCAATATATTTCTCGTTTAGTTTTTTTTTATGTATTCAGTTTTACATTTGAAGATAATATTTGTTTTTCTGTCTTCAATTTTACTTTTTTTTAATTCCATCGACCGTTTATTTCTACGGTTTGATAATCTGATAATTAATGTGTAATTTTTAATCACGTTTTCACTTCTAATTAATGTTTAAATCTCTCGTCTTCTTCTGCATGTTTTCTCTGGTTTACTTTCTAGAACATTTGTGGCGCCTTTCTTCTCGTCTGTTTTACTTTCTATTGAGTACTGTGAGCTTCTCTTTTTCGGGTGTAACTTTGTAACATCCTAACCTAACCTACGCTGGTCATCTTTCTCCGCCGAGGTAAACATTCTCTAATACTTTCTAGCCACCATTTTGTGTCGGGTTTTACTTTCTAAGAGTTTCTTTATGCCTTTCTGTCTTGGGTTACACTTCCTAATATTTTTTTTCTCGTCTTTGTCATGATTTTTGCTTTCTAACAACACCAAGGAAAATTTCTTTTTGTCTAATTTTATTTTATTTTTGATAATTTAAATATAGTTCTTCCTGTATCTGTTCTTATTTTACAATGACAAGTCTTGCGGTCTGCCTCTCTCTCTCTCTCTCTCTCTCTCTGTTCCACATAATTCCTAGACTCCTTTCATTTTCGGGTTTTTTCTCTGATAATTCATGGGCAACTTTCTTTTTTTTTGTACTTTCTAATAATTGCCGCGCACCTTTTTACTTGGGGATTTACTTTCTGTTAATTCTTACTTTCCTTGTTACCTTGGTCGTACTTGTTAATAATTCCCAGGAAACTTTCAAATTTTTATTTATTTATTTTTAATTATCGGCACGTTTATATACAGGGCTTATCTTATCTCTTCAATAATTACTACACTTCTTGCGGTTTTCGGCCTTACAGAAAATTCTTGATTGAGATCCTAGAAATATACTGTATCTCTATTGCGGTTTTGGGTTTGAATAAAAAAGGTTTGTGTTGTGGTTTTGAGTCTTCGAAGTATTTCTCTATATTGTTTACTGGAGTCTTTGTCAGAGCTTCTTTATACCCTTGTGGTCTTTGGGGGTGATCCCTTGCTCTGTAATTGTATATCTATTTGTGGTCTGAGGTCTTCATTATGTTCTGGAGTCATAATTTGCTATGTTATCTGTGTAGTTGTGGTCTAACGCCTTCACCACCTCAATATTTCTGTGATTATTCTCCAGTGTGTGATTACTTCTTAAATATTTTTGTTAATACTTGTGGCCGAGATCTTTTATATTTAGTTTCGGTCATATATAGATTTTTTTTTATTTACTGTTATTTATAGCCAGGCGCCATCTTGTATACCACAGCAGAAGGACTTGAGACACAAGGTCCCCCCACACGTGTAGCACAGTATACGGAGATCCATTCACATCTTACAGCCCACATGATCGGTCAAATAAGATGATTATGATCACCAATGCTTAAGTTATCTACAATCTATGGCAGGGTATTAGTGTCCCAACTACAAAGGCGCAGTAACACTTGTTCATGGTGAATATTTTCAGTAATTGGCCCCATATAGTGGAGGCAGTTATTACTTGGTCTTTTCAGTCGATAAGAGGGTGGCAGAATGCGGCCTTAAACACGACACCGGAGCAGCGAGTTAGTTTGGTCTTCTGTCCGGACGTTTCCTAACTTAATGTAATATAATCTAACCGTATCTAACCTAACCTAACTTAACTATGACGTAACCTAACCTAATCACATGTCCTAACTTAAGCTAACCAAAACTAACCTACCGGTAACCTAGACAGATTAATCCGGTTACTTACTGATACACAATAGATGATGGTTTGTTTGAGGGCGAAAATTATAGTGAATTTGCTGTTCTGTAACTAATTCTCATTTTGAAATACATTACATGCCGTTTTTATGGGCATATAGATTATTCACACGTGTATACCGTTAAACCCAGATATAATCATAAAATACTAAGATAATAATTGTCATCACGTGGTTAAAAAAAAAAAGAAGAATGTGCCGGAAAAAAAATCGATAAAATGAAGAAAACAAAATATATGGGGAGAAATTTCTGTATACTTTTCTTTTTCTTTTTGCTATATGTTGTTTGAAGCGGGAGTCTGTTGTACCTTAATTAAAAGTGATTGGATGATCTGGATAGCATGAGTTGAGGGTGAAGCGAAGGTTTTGGATAGTGAAGTAATTTATTCAGAAACAACAGTACAGCTATAGGGATTTTTTCTCATTTGTGTTGTTGGTTAATATGGTGCCGCGTTCTGTAGATGTATACATGTAGATCGTTAGAGAAAAACTACAAACATATCACAATACATTTATTTGTCGCCAAGTTCACGTCTTTAAAAGCTCTGATTCTCAAAAGTTCTCTCTCAAAAGTTTGCGTAAAAGTCCACCCTCATAAATGTACTCAAAATTTTACTCTCAAAAGCTCACATTCTCACACCTTGAGTACATCTAAACCTCCACGAACAAAATGAATTTCCAGCACACCATCTACCTGTTACAGTAAGAAGTATTGATAGAAACTAATTAAAATACCTTGAAGATTTTACCTTTAATCTTTATACAGATCTATATTGATTCGATCTTGCTTATTTATATGAAGATTTTGTTAGACAAGTTGATTCTATACTGAGCAAGAGAATGCGGGATAAGATATCTAGTTCTCAGGGTTAGTTCATTATACACGGGTTGGTATCGTACTCAGGGTGTTAATTTATTATTCTCAGGTGTTTGGTATTGTAGGGGTATCGAGATATTAAAGTTGTCTAGCACTCAGGATGGAAGGAAACTCTAATGTGGTTTTCTTGTATAATATATATATATAAGTTATATGATAGACAGTCTGGTGCTGGAGATGCCGTGTTGTGGGGAGCAGCTCAGTAGAAGACGTTCGGGAGTATCGTGTTGAAGGAGGTAGATGTGCAGGAGCTTCGTTAGAGAAGGTGTTGCCTGTTGCTGGCCTCCTGGTTGAATGAATTGTTAACAGCGTGGAGCTTGCTGGAGGAGATGTTGCTTGTTCAAGAAATATGGTCAGAATGAATCTCGTGATGATGATGATAATGAAGTAAAGAAATGACTTTGCACTGGGAAAGGAGAGGAGAGAGAGAGAGAAGTAAAGCGTGGAAACGGGAAGAAGAGTGGGAGGGGTAGATAGCAGGTGGGCTGTCCACCTAGCGGAGACGAGTTGAAATGATTGGGTGGCGGCAGAGTGCAGCACAGGCCCGTCCGCTCAGGGAAGGAGGTTGAGGAGGGAGGGGGGAGGAGTTAAGCTAGCTAGATATTCATTATTTTAGTGAGTGTTAATTTTTATTTGTCCGGTGGTAGTGTTATTTGTTTATCTCTTTGTGTAGAGTGGTTCTTGTTCTGTAATGTCAGCATGGAAGCTCTTAGGCCACCAGCTGTGTATTTTAGTTGTTCCTTCTTCTTTTAACTTGGAGAATAATGGGTCCTCCATCTCTTCAAGTTTGGTCCATACTCTCTGTGCTTGGCTGTGTGTACGTATGTTCAGTGGTTCGATATCGAATAATTCGTGAAGTTCTTGTATTTTGGTGGTGTATGGCGGAAGTTGCTTTGATGCTCTACGGATAGCTTTGTTTTGTACTGCTTGAAGTTTAAGTTGACTGGATTTGCTGATCGTGTTGAGTGGTATTGGTGGATATTCTAGGTGTGGGCGGATAAGTGCTTTGTATAGGTGTAGTTGAATTTTGGTGTCCATTTTGCTGAATCGTCTTAGTTTCGTGAGTTGTGATTGGGCAGTCTGTTTGCGTTGTTTTACGTGTTTTACTATGCCTGTTCTTGTTATTGTGAGTCCCAGAATTTTACCTTGGTTGGAGTATTGTATAGGTACGTTGTTGACTGTGATTGGTGTAGGGTTTTTTCTGGCAATATGTATTATCATTAGTTTCTGTGTATTGGTTTGAATTTTCCATTTTTTTTCATATTCGTTGATTTGCTCGATGGCGTGGGTTGTTATCCTTGCCATCATCTGTTTGCCCTTGCCTGGATGTCGGATGATTTGTGTGACGTCATCAGCATAGGCTACATATTCTCCGTGTACAGGAGGTGGCATGTCCGCCGTATATATTGTGTAGAGTGTTGGCGAGAGGTTGCTTCCCTGTGGTACTCCGCTGTATAATTTGAAGCTTGGGCCTGTGTGGTTACCTATGATAATTTTGGCCTCTCTATTATCGAGGCAGTTGCAGAGAATGGAAGTAAAGTTGTTGGGAAGTTCTTGGGTGGTAATTTTGTATTTGAGTCCTAGGTGCCAGACCTTGTCGAATGCTTTAGCTACGTCCCTTAGTACTACGTTACATTGTTCGTTGTTGTGCATCGCGTTTGCTATGTTTTCGTAAATTAGGGCTAAGGCTGTATGGGTTCCTCTATGTTTTCTAAATCCATGCTGTCTGGGGTTGTATTTCTCCTCAAATTCGAGGTGTGTTCTCAGTCGGCGGTTAATTATTTTTTCTAGGATTTTTCCCGGTATTTCTAAGAGAGAGATTGGTCTGTAGTTTGCTACTTGGGTTGGGGATTTGCCTGGTTTTGATATAAGTCTGATGATTGCTGTTTTAAATTTTCTTGGGAAGTAGCCAGAGGCAAGTGCTGCATTAAAAATGTGACTGAGTTGGTGTATCATGTTGATTGGTAGATGCTGGAGTATGGGTTTGTTAATTTTACTGATGCCCGGGGCCTTGTTCTTGAAACTGATTATTGTTTTCTGAATATCCTCTGCGGTGATTGGTTGAATCAGTGTGGACAGATCGTCCAAAGCGTGTGTCTATATGCTGGGACTTGGTTGCCAGATGTGGGTTGTGTGTGTCATGTGATTGGTTACTTGTTGCTCGGTATTCATACAGAAGTTCAGGTTGTCTTCTTGGCTTATTTGAAAAATTTTGCTCCAGTATTTTCTGAATTCAGGTTCTTGTTCTTTGGGTTCAGTTAATTTGATTTGGTTGCTATTTAAAATGTAGTTTGACTCGTTGCTTGAGATTCCCATTAGGTTTTTAATTTTTCGCCAGAATTTTTTCGGGTCGTGGTAAGTTGCTTCTGTGTCTGTTATTAATTTCTCCCAGTTGTTCACGTATGCTTCTTTGGACATGTCTCTTAGTTGATCGTGTATGGTGTAATATTGTATTCTGGCGTCCATCCATGTTCTAGGATTAATTTGAATAAGTTACTAAACTGTGTCTGTAAAATTCTTGATTGATGTGTGTATTGGGGGTGTGGTAATGTGCGGTGAGTGGTCGTGGGTATGTGGTGTTCCATTGCTTGGATCACGTTTCCGTACCATGTCTCCAGTGTGCTGTCTATTTGGGAGGTGTGTTTGTTGTTTAGCCGGGTTATTTGGTGGTTGCTTAGCTCCTTTTGGAATTCCTCCCAGTTGGACCGGCTGTAGCTGTATCTCGTCCTGGCAGGGATCTGTATTGGCGACGTGGAGAGTGTGGCTACGATAGGGAGATGGTCACTGGTGGTTATTGGGCCGGGTTCCATTTGCAGGTTAAGATGGTGATGTTGGTTTGTTAGTACTATGTCTGGATGTCCGATTTGACCTGCTCTGATGTATGTGGGGAATTCCGGGCCAAGGTGTATTGCGTTGCCGTGACTCAGTAATGTGTTTAAAATCTTGCCCACGGCGTTGTTGTCCTGGTGTCCCAAGACGCGATGTCGAGCATTTAAATCACCCAAGAAATATGCTGGTATGTTTCTTCTCATCAGTTTGAGCATGTCTGCTAGTGGGAATATGGGTCTTCTCGGAGGGAGGTAACAGGTGCCGATTATAATAGGTCCTGTTGGGCAGTTAATTTCGATCGCCAGAAAGTTTTCTTGAAAAGAGTCGTGTATCTTGTGTTGTATGTTTCGTTTGATGGCTATGGCTATTCCATCATGTGGTGTGTCTTGGTTGTTTTTTTGGTATACTGTGTAGTTAAATAGTTTTATTTTTTCTGAGTTTTTCTTATCATGCGAATTGATGAGAATAATATCTGGGTCTATGTTACGGTATGTGTTGTATAATTCGCTTGCTCTTTGTGGGATCCATGCTAAGACATTATGTTGAATTATTTTTAGCTTATTTATTATGAAGGCTGGTGTCTAGAGCTGGTTTGCGCCATTTTTGCTGACCGGTGCTCCCCTGACAGCCTCCTGTCCAGGCCCAAGCGGATCTTTTTATATGTTGACTGATCAACTCTTTCTATTCTGTTGTGTTTTGTGAGGATTCTTCCTTTCTTGATTAGTGTTTCAATATGTGTGTCATCTAGGTTTTTGTCTGAGTATGTGTATTTGATCTTGCCTTGCCTTATTTCTGCCAATAGTCTTTCTGTTGAGACTATGGGAGGAGCTGTAGTGGAGTAAAATCGGATACCAGTTTCATGCCCTAGGTCTTTGTTCTCCGTAGCAGGTGGTCCCTTAGTTCCTGTTTGGTTCTTTTTTGGGGTTTTGACTCTGGCGGCTTGTTCTGTTATTGTGGTGGTTTCATCTTCGCTTGAGTCTTCCATTGATTCTTCCTCGCTTGCTGGCTCGGGTTGTATGTCTGAGGTAGTCTGTTCTTGTGTTGATGGTTCGTGAGTTGTTGGTATTTGGATTTCGGTGCTCTCTGATTTGTAAATGAAGTTGAAGATTTCAGAGGAAGGCACATCATTTGGGAATTCCATATCTGGCAGGTTGTTGGCGGCGAACATGTCTCTTGCTGCCTTGGCGAAAGTTCCAGGTCTGGCTATATTCATGATGTGGGCGTGGATTATGGATGTCATTATTTTTACAGAGAGATTATTTCCAAGCTGAAGCACAATAGGTTGGTTTGCGGGGGGTGGTGTGGCGACTTTTTCGAGGATCTTTGTCGTTTCTCTGGTTAGTTTGGTTACAGCTGAGTATGTCTTGTTTTGCTGTTCCTGTGTCTTCTCCTTCTCCTTCTTTTGATTGACTATCGCTTTTCGTATGGGGCAGCGAGTAGCCAGTGTTCTGTGATCCCCTTCGCAGTTTAGGCATTTGGGGTTGTCTTTGTGTTTGCACTCTCTGAAGGTGTGCCCCTTATTCCCGCATTCTGAGCAGTGCTTGGTGTCCTTGTTAGGGCAGTCTGTTGCCCTGTGTGAATATTGGTAGCAATTCCAGCATGGAGTTATGGGGAAGAATTCCTCCTGCTCCACCTGGCTGCTGCTGACGTGGTAGTAGGAGAGACACAGTCCCTCCTGGATTGCTTTTTGGGCCATGGCTATTTCAGTGAACCGTATTTTCAGCATGGATGGCAGTCTGGGCAGCTTGATAACTTCCTCCACCTTGGCCCATTCATTTTTGTCTTCTATATCAGATGCCAATTCCAGTTCGCTAGATTCTTCAGTGATTGCTTTATCTAATTTTTTGATCACGATTGACTTCCTCGCTCGGAGTTGAGGAGGGATTGCAACTTCGAATTTCGCGGATTTCAGTTTCCTTGTGCTGTCGTTCGATAGGAGTTGGTCAACATCATTCTCAGTCAGGCACAGGGCGATGAAGGAGTCCTTGGTCGTGATAAGGTTGGAAATTTTGATCAGTAGTGTTGAAGTAAGGAGTCTTGCTAATTCATTTTTTCTTCCGTCAGTCACGCCCCCTTCATGGGAGCGTATCCGTATCCGGTGTGCCGTCATTCTAGAGGGTGTGTGGTGGACATGCCACCCTTGCGTGATTTCAGACTTGAGACCTACCTATTCCAGGACAGAGTTTGTTACGAGAATTACAGCACTCCCCACCGCCACTTGTTGGTTGAGTGGTCGTAGAGTGGTTCCCGCAACACTGTCCCGAAAGCCCCGTCAGGGGATCCTACTTCCCGAGTGTTACTGAATGCTCACTTATAGGCGTGAGCTAGTGTACCTAATTGGGGGGGAGGGGTAAGGATTCAGGATTGCGACCCCCTTCCCAGGTGGAACACGCACGATCACGGTTTCCCAGGAAGGCTCGGCGGAGGGGGGGGGAGTTCTGCTCCTACCCCCTTTCGTGTTCACAATCTCCTACAGTGGAGGTGAACAGTTACAGGGGGGACCCAAGGACGAATACACCTCTAGGGTGCAGGTCCCCAGGCCAGAGCGAAAAAGAAGGAAGATCAAGGACAAATAGCCAATGGTGCAAGTGCACCAGTGGGATCGCGGCCCAAGTCCGCTGCAGAAAAACCGTTACAGATCTCCCAGTCTGGGCCGCCTCTGATCAGGAGTCACCCCTGATCAGTAGGGAGGTACAGAAAGGGCGTTGTCTGAAGTAATGGCAATGAGGTTGATGATTGAGTGCAGTTTGTCAGTGGTAAGAGATAGGCTGGCTGGCTTTGCAGTGAGGGGTCTAGAGAGACGTCCGTTCACAACGAAGGCTGGCTGGCGAGTGGATCGACTCAATCTCAATGGAGAGACAGAGCTTATATACCCCGCAGCAGCCGCCATGAGTCATGGTGGGAAAACCCGAGAAGTAGCCGGTGAATAGTTTCGTTGCTAAGATACGGTAACATCTGGTTGGTTGCTAGGGAAGGCGGCACATTGGAATGCGAAAGCAGGTGGTGAGCTGCTACGCAGTTGTAGGGGAGAAGTCCACTACAGTACCTTGTGGGGGGTCTAGTTAGGAGTTTATTTTTACAGCATAACATAGTGGTCCAGGTTCCAGGTCATAGTTATTTATTTTAGTTGAGTAAATTTTCTCGGGATATGAAGGATAAAAATGGTGTGTGTGTGTGTGTGTGTGTGTGTGTGTGTGTGTGTGTGTGTGTGTGTGTGTTATAATCTTAAAGCGTTCACGTACAGTATATGTAAAAGCTTGTAAACCCGGACCATTACGCTCACCATCACCATTAAAACTCACCATCACCATTAAAACTCACCATCACCTCTTCTCTTATATCTCACCATCATTCCTTTTAGCTATCTTTTTTATCATTACTTCTTCATTCATACTTCAGTGGTGCACCAGTAACCCTTCACCAGTGAATAGTTCCTCCAGTCACCTCACCATCATTTCACCATAATATCACCATTCTCATCGTTACCTCACTGTGGCCTTCCCAAGAACTTCACCATCTCTTTTACTATCACCATCACCTCACCATTACTTCCCCATAACACCAGGGTCCGTTGCTACCCACACGATGACGTCACCATCTGCAACGAGGACAATTTTTCTACTCCATGTCCGGTGCTTCTGGCTCGTGTGAGTAACCATAGTGTAGGTGTAGACAGCGGTGGTGAGAGAAAATAGTGTAGGCCTCTCCATTGTGGGTGAGAGACACTCATAATATTTAAAGTGTTTACCATGGAAGCTGTGACCCCCCCCCTAGTTCGCCAGGCCACCGCCAGGGGGACATTAATCAACATTCCAGAAGTTGTATTTATGTTACATGTGGTATTTTTGCAGTTTTTCTTCAATAATTGATTTATTTTCGCAGTTCTTAACGTGATTTTAAACTCAAATAGCAGAGTTACCGTTTCGCTGTTGTTTATAACTGTTTGGTATTCTTTTGTATGTGTTTTGGTAAAGGTTCTTGCAAAATGTCTTCATGATTCACGACACTCACACACACGACAGTCAAACACGCACACACAAGTGTATCTTGAGTTAGTAGCCAAGATTGGCTGTAAAAGGGCCACACACAGCTTCAATACAATTGTAACTCTGCTATTGGAGTATAAATTCATACAAATCCTGAGAAAAACTACGAAAATATATGAATTATTAAAGAAAAACAACAAAATCACCTTCACAAAAGCCGACAGTAGACCCCTGGCGGTGGCCTGACGAACTACGTCTAGCACCGCCGGGACCAGTTCGAGGCTGGGCCCAGCCAGTTGCTTTTTTTTTTAATGGGAATTAGCCCACCCGGGCACAGATCAAACGACCCACAACGGGGCCTGGGGGGAGGGGGGGGGGAAAGGAACAGAAATAAATTTAAAACATAGAAGAAAAAGATTATACTGTGTTAATGTACACCAGGAGGAGGGTTTCTATTTACTGGGGTTGGCGTCTCTTGGTGCCGCAGTAGGTGATTGGTGCTTTGGTAGAGTTAGTTTGTCTAACTGTCTCTGTCCGTCTGTCTCTCAGTCTCTGTCTGTCTTTGTATCTCTGTTTGTCTGTCCGTCAGTCTGTCTCTGTCTGCCAGTCTATTTTTACAATGTCTGTCACTGTCTGTCTGTGTCTGTGTTTGTCTCGTTCTGTCTCAGCCTCTCTGTCTCAGCCTCTCTGTCTTTCCACTGTGTCGGTCTCTGGCTGTCTGTTCTGTCTCTCTGTCTGTCTGTCTGTTTTTTGTTGAAAGGAGTTGTTGAGTTAGGTTGTTTTTATTGAGAGGGTTGTCGCTGAGGTTGGGTATAGAGAATTGTAAGTATTTCTGTGCGGCTTTGTCTGGGGGGGAGGGGGGGTGTTGCTGTGTTTGGAGGTTGGTTGGTATTTTATTTTATTGTATTTATTTATTATTTTATTTTATTTTTTATTTTTTTATTTATTAATTTATTTATTTATTTTTGTTTTGTTAATTATTTATTTATTTTTTGTTGGGGGGCGGGGGGGGGCGGTGGTCGGGTATGTTGATTTATAGGATAGGATTCCTTAGGGAGGATTTGTAGACAGACAGACAAACAGAGACAGTTAGAAAAACAGACAGACGGACGGACACAGACAGACAGACAAACAAAAAGACAGACACACAGAAATAGACAGAAACCGTCAGACAAACGGACAAACACACCGAAAGACACAGACAGAAAGACATACAGACAGACAAACAGACGAGCGGAGACAGACAGACAATCAGAGGCAGACAGGGAGAGACCGACAATCTTGGCTAATAACTCAAGATAAAGAAGGAATCGCCGTAAATAAGAAGGTCCGGCGCTCTTCTCAGGCTCGACCGCTGTCACCCAAACTGAAACAGACAACTGTCCCTTGACTCACCACGTATCTGATTGAGTTGTTAAGCAACAGGAACACTTTGGTAAAAGAAGAAATAATAACAACTTGTAGGAATCTCTGTCTGTCTGTTGGTCTCTGTGTCCGTTTCTTTCTGTCTGCCTGTCTGTCTGTTTGTTGCAGACACAAGCAGACAACTGACAGACAGACAGACGGAGAAATAGAGGGACAGACAGAAACAGAGACGGCGACATAGACTAACATATAGACGAAAGAGACAGACAGACAGAAAAACAGAGGCAGAAAATCAGAAAGACAGACAGATCGATATTGTGAGACAGACTGGCAGAAACAGTCAGACACAGAGACACAGATAGATGGGGGATGTGGGGATTCCACACCCTTCCCAGTCGGTGGGTCCTGATACCTTCCGTTGCCAACTACCGGATGGTGCCATTCTCCACCTCCCAGGATGGGTGTGGATGGGGGGATTCCACGCCCTTCCCAGTCGGTGGGTCCTGATACCTTCCGTTGCCAACTACCGGATGGTGCCATTCTCCACCTCCCAGGATGGGTGTGGATGGGGGATGGGGGGATTCCACACCCTTCCCAGTCGGTGGGTCCTGATACCTTACCGTACACCACCCTACACCACCATACCCCATACTACACCACCCACTACACCCCCACTACACCACCATACCCCACACTACACCACCCACTACACCACCCCACACACACTCCAAGCCAGTCCTGACACCCTCATCAGCACCACCCCACACCACCACACCCCATACTACACGACCACCACACCCTTGTACTACACCACTATACCCCACACTACACCACCCCACACACACTTCCAGTCGGTGGGTCCTAGTACCTTTACCGTACACCACCCTACACCTACACCAGCAATTACATGACCCACTACACCCTACCATAACACCACCCTACACCACACCACCCTTTACACATTATTGATCTCTCCTAGTCGCGGGTCCTGATACCTTACTGCACACCACCCTACACCACCATACCCCATACTACACTACCCACTACACCCCCACTACACCACCATACCCCACACTACACCACCCACTACACCACCCTACACACACACACTCCCCAGTCGGTGGGTCCTGATACCTTACCGTACACCACCCTACACCACCATACCCCATACTACACTACCCACTACACCCCCACTACACCACCATACCCCACACTACACCACCCTACCCACACACTTCCCAGTCGGTGGGTCCTGATACCTTACCGTACACCACCCTACACCACCATACCCCATACTACACGACCCACTACACCCTCACTACACCACCATACCCCACACTACACCACCCACTACACCACCCTACACACACACTTCCAAGTCGGTGGGTCCTGATACCTTACCGTACACCACCCTACACCACCATACCCCATACTACACCACCCACTACACCCTCACTACACCACCATACCCCACACTACACCACCCACTACACCACCCTACACACACACTTCCCAGTCGGTGGGTCCTGATACCTTACCGTACACCACCCTACACCACCATACCCCATACTACACCACCATACCCCATACTACACCCTGGGAAGGATGTGGATTCCCTCTCCTCATCCCCCACTCCCCATCATCCCTCTCACCCCACCACCCCTTCATCCTCTCACCCTTCCCAGTCGGTGGTTCTTGGTACCTCCCAGGATGGGTGAGAGGATGATGGGTGTGGGTGGGTGGTTATAGTCGGGATGTCCTACACCCCCAATACACCACCCTACACCACCCTACACCACCCTACCCAACACTACCCTATTTTATGACGTATTATTTGTGCTGTCTCAATTCTGATGTTGTTGACAAATGACCAGAAATTACAGTAATTATAAATGTTCTAATTATTATTCTCAATTATATTAATCATTTAAGTTAAAAAAACACCAAAAGAATCGAACGACCCACCGCAACGCAACGAACCCAACGACCCACCGCAACGAACCCAACGACCCAACGCAACGCAACGAACCCAACGACCCAACGCAACGCAACGAACCCACCGCAACGAACCCAACGACCCAACGCAACGAACCCAACGACCCAACGCAACGAACCCAACGATCCACCGCCGCACGAACCCAACGACCCACCGCAACGCAACGAACCCAACGACCCAACGCAACGCAACGAACCTAACGACCCAACGCAACGAACCTAATGACCCACCGCAACGAACCTAACGACCCACCGCAACGCAACGAACCTAACGACCCAACGCAACGAACCTAACGACCCAACGAACCTAACGACCTAACGCAACGAACCCAACGACCCAACGCAATGAACCCAATGACCCACTGCACGCAACGAACCCAACGACCCAACGCAACGAACCCAACGACCCACCGCAACGAACCCAACGACCCAACGCAACGAACCCAACGACCCAACGCAACGAACCCAACGACCCACCGCAACGAACCCAACGACCCAACGCAACGAACCCAACGACCCAACGCAACGACCCACTACACTTTTTTTTCGTTTTTTTATTTTTTTATTTTTATTTTTTTTATTTATTTATTTTTTTTTATTTTTTTTTATTTTTTATTTTTTATTTTTTTTATATATATTTTTTATTTTTTTAGCACACCACCCACTACACCCACCCCTTCATCCTCTCACCCTTCCCAGTCAGTGGTTCTTGGTACCTTCTGTTGTTGGCTGACGGATGGTACCATTCCCCACCTCCCAGGATGGGTGAGAGGATGATGGGTGGGGGTTATAGACGGGATGTCCTACCCTACCTAACCTACACCTACCCGAGAGTTTAGTTAATAAGTGATGAACTGGCTTGGCCTTGCCTCGATCTAGGACTGGAGGAGCTAGATAGAGGTACTTACTTCGTCGTGTCACAGGCAGGGGAATTACTATCGACTTTTTGGAAGGTCTATTTATGTTACATTAGCTGTTTTTCCTGTTTTTCTTTAATAATTCATATATTTACGCAGTCAACCTCCAAAAGTAGACGTTTATTAACATAGAGATATAATGGGGCACTCCGTACAACATTCAAGCTATGTGGGCGTGTATGACTTGTCTTCTTGTGTACATGACTCTCGGGTGTGTGTGTGTGCGTGTATGACTGTCTTGTGCATATGACTGCCATGTATGTGTGTGTATGACTGTCTTGTGCATATGACTGCCATGTATGTGTGTGTATGACTGTCTTGTTTTGCATATGACTGCCATGTATGTGCGTGTATGACTATCTTGTTGTGTACATGACTCGTGTGTGTGTGTGCGTGTATGACTGTCTTGTGCATATGACTGCCATGTATGTGCGTGTATGACTATCTTGTTGTGTACATGACTGTCGTGTGTGTGTTTGTGTGTATGACTTTCTTGTTGTGTACATGACTGTCGTTTGTGTGCGTGTATGACTGTCTTGTGCATATGACTGCCATGTATGTGTGTGTATGACTATCTTGTGTATATGTCTGTTGGATTCTCAAGTCTTTGTCCACTAAATTCCCTCACCTAAACCTTCTCCATTACCACACCCCTCATCCCCCACCCTCCACCATCACCCCGCCAACCCCCATCCCCCACCCTCACTCCCCCCACCCTTACCCCCAAATGGCGAATTCATCTACTGTAAGTCACTCTTTTAAATTGGGGCATTAAAAAACAAAAAAGCGTCAAAACAACAGAGACTCCATACAGAACAGCACATGCAGAATTGTATTGTTCTTTTTAAAAGCGGTCCATGTTTGTGTACGAAAAATGCCGCCAGCCTCTACTTGTCTCATCGCCGTTTATATCCTCCAAATTCGCCTAACCATCATAAAAGGTAAGCCTTTAAGATAACTAATACAACTAATTTATGTGTAGAAATGTATTGAAATCAAATTGAACTAAAAAAAAGTCGTAAATGGTCTATTTGAAGAGTGGTGAGAACAGCTTCCTCTGGGATGGTGAATGACGTCCTTTATCAGAATTAATATCGACCCAATTTTCGTAATGAGGGCAATTAATAACAGTCCAGCACTACCAAAATAATCATTTCCTTAGTATAATTACTTATTAGCCGAGATTTCATATTTTAATAAGTCCAAATATGCCAGGTAACTAGTGCTAGGTACTTCCCAGGCATGTTTCATTTGTGCATCAGTTTAACCACAATTTGCTACTAATAAGATAAATTCAGTGACCTAAATTCATGTTTTATTTTTTTATTCCCTTAGTGACTCGATGTATTACAAAAAAGAACTACTTTACGACTTGTTTGGGCCAACAGTTGGAGTGGTGATATTAATTAACTTTGCCATTCACACTGGTAGAATCAAATGTAGATATATTGGCTTTGTATGTCCATGATTTCAACAAAAATGAATAAGTCCTTCTAAAATAAATGGAATTGATGATATTATTATCTTTTTGGCCATCCAGCGAATTTAATGATTTTAAGTTGACCGATTTTTACCAGTTAAGTTAGGTTGTTAGATTAGTTAAGTTGGGTTAGGTTAGGTTTGGTGACATTGAAATTATGTTTTTTCAAATGCCAAGTAGAGGTGGATGACCTAAACATTCATTTTACCAAATTGATTATGAGTAGATTAAACACATTAGTTGTGTTTTTTTACAAATTCAGACCCCATAAAGTTCTAATGACAATCACTTCATGATTGATGTTTCACCCTATACACTAAAGCTACTTTATATAAGAGGAAAAAATTAGCACCAAATTGTATTGTTTAATACCAAAAGAAGTCATTGATGATAAAATTTAATAACAATATTTGAGGTATTACGACCTGGTCGTCGGGACGGAACACCGTCGTAAGTCGAGGAGAGACCGTAATACAATTTCATCTTTAAACTCCTTGTATCTTACCTAACTCACCTTGATGCTCCACTCAATTATAGCTAGATGTAATAATTGTAGAAAGTAATCACAGGTATGACTACCTTTACCGTGAATTGTTTTTATATTACATTTCTTGGATATTCAAAGATAATGAAATTATGAATATTCAATAAATGTGATATACGTACAACAGAAATATGTCAGACTTGACTAATTAACTGTGACCATAAATTAACTGAAGTGAATTTGTCCTTAATCCAACCTTTAAAATATGAAAGACAGTATACTTTATTTTATGATAGTTAAGTCAGTTTCCAGTTAGGTTAAGTTAGGTAGGTTAGGTTAACATTTTTATATAGATCATTAAAATTTTAAAGGGCTTATAATTTTGTTCTATGAATTTCTCCAAAAAAAGGGATCAAAGTTTTGGAATCACCATAACAATATACACTACAGTACATGAGAAAAAACAATTTTTTAGTGTGTGTTGCATATCAAACCAAAAGATCTGAGTTTCCTTTGGAATTTTTTATTTTTATTTTTTTTAACAGACAAAATTACCTCTTTCCTATATTTCTTTACTGAAGCAGAAATAATAATATAATACACAATAATAATACAATAATAATAATAATAAGGTTTTATTGAGTGAAAAGAAGGAGGCTGAGGAGGAGGAAGGGAGGAGGAGAGAAGGGAAGAGAAAGGAAGAGGAAAAGGAGAAGGACAGATAGAGGTAGGAAAGGGGGGTGCATGGAGGAAGGAGGGGAGAGGAGGGAGAAGGGGAGAAAGGGAGGGGCAGGGAGAGGAGGGAGAAGGAGAAAGGGGATGGATAGGGGGATGGCAGAGGGAAGGGAGAAGAGGGAGAAGGAGAAAGGGGATGGATAGGGGGATGGCAGAGGGGAAGGGAGAAGAGGGAGAAGGAGAGAGGAAGGGGAGAGGAAGGGGTGGGAGAGAAGGGAGAGGGAATAAAGGGAGGGGGAGGGAGAAGGAGAAATGGAAAAGGAAAGAGAGGAGGGAGAGAGGGAAGGGAGAGGGAAAGAGGGAAGAGAGAGGGGGAGAGGGAGAGAGGGGGAAGGTAAGGTAAAGGAGAGGAAGGGTGGGGTTATGAGGAGACATTATCCAATTTTTTGGCAAAGTTAAATTAAACTGTCCACCCGATAATGAGGTATTTCGTCGAAAGTCTTTGACCTAGAGCCGTGACCTAGAGCCTTGCCTTGAACCGTGACCTTGAGCCGTGACCTAGAGTTTTGATCTAGAACTTTGACCTTGAACCGTGACAGAGTCGTGACCTGGAGCTGTGACCTAGATCCGTGACCTAGAGCCGTGACCTAGAACCTTGCCTTGAACCGTGACCTTGAACCGTGACCTTGAACCGTGACCTAGAGCCGTGACCTAGAGTTTTGATCTAGAACTTTGACCTTGAACTGTGACAGAGTCGTGACCTTGAACTGTGACCTAGATCCGTGACCTAAACCCGTGACCTAGAGCCGTGACCTTGAACCGTGACCTAGGGCTGTGTCCTAGAGCCGTGACCAAGATCCGTGACATATATCCGTGACAGAGCCGTGACCCTGAGTCGTGACAGCCATGACCTAGAGCCGTGACCAGAAATCGTGGAGAGCCAGACCATGAAGCGACCTAGAGCCGTGAATTAGAACTGTGACCAGAGCTGCACAATCTAGAACCAACCTAGTCCAGACTCTAGAGCTGAACCAGAACTGAAACCTAGTCCGTGACTTAGAGCGGCTTTTAATGTGTCCTATAGTTGTTGGTTTAAGAGTCAGACGAGAACCAGAGCAGAGCTGTGACTACAGACCTAGAGTTAAAAGCCAAAGGAGACTTAGTCCCCAGACCTAGAACCAGACCGAGCTAGACCTACATTCAGACTTAGAGTTGCAGAATCTAGTCCGTGACCCAGAGCTGAATTCAGAATTGCAACTCAGGCTCTGTGACTCTGGAGAGCGAACTAGAATCGAAACCAGTCCCACCCAGAGAGCGTGATCAGAGCCAGAATCAAAATGTAAACCTAGTCCCGTGACCTAGAGCCTTTCATATATACTCACATAGCCATTATCACTTCTTAATTCAGCAGCATTACACCCACCTACCAAGTTTTATTACATCTATCCAGTTCACTTTATTGCAACCTTCTTCAAAATTATATTCAATATCGACGAATATATAATCTAACCTATAATCTAACTTTGATGTTAGCCGTTGAAATCCGTCTTAAGATAATTTAATTCCAAACAAACATACAAGGAGTGACCCCCTCCCCCCCCCTCTCCGCACACTGTAGATAAATAAACGCTTTAACAACATTGAAAAATAATCCACATAAATCACGTCACAACAACAATGGCTGGACGTGCATGTCAGGTTCCCATTCAGTATTTTTATGCAAAGTTCATTTAAATGTAAATATCAGTTGTGATCTGTCAGCACGTACAGTGCTGTGGTAGTGTGGTGTACTCAGGCACGGACCTCCTCTTAGTGCACACAATTTCAACTACCATTTGTTTGTGTGTTAAAGGGTCTATATAATTACAAACGAACTCATCGCTATATGTAACTAATTCTTGTGATTAATTACACACTATTATTACCATTACTATACCCAGAGATGATGATGATTATTATTATTATTGATGAATGACTGACTCTAATCCTAATCTAAAGCAAATTATCGTCCTAATCTTTAACACCTTCAATATTAATGTCGTATTTCTCTTTCAGCTCCAGCATTAAGTTAACGAGCACTTAGCGTTGTAATAAGCTACATTTTTGGGTGCTTGCAGGTAGTGTATAATTAAGCAAGCGACCCACCTCCCCCCGAGTCCACGTAACGGCACTGACAAAGTTGAGACCAAAATCAAGCGACCTAACACACTTATCCCTCCCACAACTAAAAAGAAAGTATAATAATAATAATAACCACAGCTATTATTCATCACATATACAACCAATACCTGACAAACACCGACCAAACAGCAGCTATCACTCCATCACTATGGGCATGCTTAAGTACAGTCGCCCGTGAGACGCCCGGTACAGATCTTGGGGCTGGCAGAGAGAGACGTGGCGAACCTGGGAGGTGTTCCGTCCTCCATGGGATGAGTTAAAATGTACGAAAATGTGTCCTTAGGAAACCCAACTTTGGACAAGATGAGGGTTAGGAAAACAGATGAGGAGAGGAGGGGGGGTGAATATAAAGTGTGGAGCGGGTTATTATTAAGAAGTTACACAGCAGCGTGTCTTGTTCAAAGGGTCATATACGGGAGTCATTTATTATCGTTTGTGGAAGGACATCATTTTTTAAAGGTAATCATGCATACACAGACACACGTACGTACAAGAGAGAGAGAGAGTGTGTATTTGAGAACCAATGTGACTAATCATTATGAGCGTATACGGTTAAATGCTCTTTACCAAATTTAACTGTAATACCAATACAAGTCCTTGATCAGCAAATAGAAAAACAAAAACCTTCCATACAATTAACAAGTTTCTGCACTACAGTATAACTTCCTCGATACACCTGGGTGATTAATAAGGTTACGTGTTCTGTTTACCTGTGTGTGTTTCTTATACTATAGAGTATTTTGAACCAGGTTTATCACTTAATTTTGGTACTGTGATAATGTTGCCCTGGGGACATCACCGGTCCTATAATGTTGTTTTGGTACAAATGAAATGATTATGAACAAGCTGCAGCGGCTCACTGAAATAAACCCCACATACTAAATTATACAAATGGCAGTTTATATAGAATAACCAACATACAAAATAACATTCTACACAAAATTATCTATAAAATCACTTAATTTATATAACGAATATCATAAGAATTTATATAAATTACTGAACATATCAAATGGTAATTTACATACAAAAAATTAATATTTATATAAAATTTCCCACTGAATTCACCAAAAATAAAAGATGAAAAATAATAACTTACATAATAAAGAATAAAAAAAAAGACGACAGAAAACAAAAACCTAAACCACCGCCAATTTACGCAAACATTTATTATCATCACCAAATATTAACCTTAGAACAACTTATCGAGGAAAAAAAAATCATCACATACAGACTAAGTGACATTATTTTCCCTCCAAGCTCAGGTTAACCCAGTAACATTTGGTTGGTTATTAACAAATGCTGTCCATTGACGATACAAACCTCCAATTTTAGCGAGGTTGAAAAAATATATACCCTGTATATTCAAATGT
>NW_024730177.1:0-4133 GCF_018991925.1 Homarus americanus | reverse complement strand
CCCCACTACACTCATCCTCGCACTACACACATCCTCCCCACTACACTCATCCTCCCCACTACACTTATTTCCCCCACTATTCATCGTCCCCACTACACTCATCCTCCCCACTACACTCATTCTCGCCACCACTCATCCTCCCCACTACTCTCATCCTCCTCACTACACTCATCCTAACCTCTATAATCATCCTCCCCACTACTCATCCTCCCCACTTCAGTCATCCTCCCCACTACTCATCCTCCCCACTCATATACCATCAGTCCCCACTACAGCACACTCCATCCCTCCCCACTACACCATCCTCCCCACCACACTAATCCTCCCACTTCCAGCCAGCCATCCTCCCACCACTCCACCCTCCCCCACCACTCCATCCCACCCACTGCACCCATCCTCCCACCACCCATCCTCCCCTACTACACTCATCCGCCCCACCACCTCCATCCTCCCACCACACTCATCCTTCACACTACACTCACCTCATAACTACACTCATCATCCCTTCCATTATAATCATTCTCCTCATTACTCATCCTCCCTACTACACTCATCCTCCCCACTACACTCATCCTCCCCACTACTCATCCTCCCTACTACAGTCATCTTCCCCACTACTCATCCTCCCCACTACAGTCATCCTCCCCACTACACTCATCCTTCCCACTACTCATCCTCCCCCACTACACTCATCCTCCCCACTACTCATCCTTCCCACTACTCATCCTCCCCACTACACACGTCCTCCCTCTATGTTTGTCTTTGATACCCCCAAAATGTTCTACACTACTGAGGGTATACACAAACACTTGTTATCTTGAAAATAGGTTCTTATTCTCGCAAGGGAGACAAATACAGAGGAACAAATAGACTGGCTTCCACGCCATAAGGACTAGCGATCTCAACTCCCTGTATCACTCCGCGCTGGCATGCACAGATGCCGGCGTTCACAAGCTGAATACATAATATGTAAATATGATAATTCATATACATAACATGGTGCATAGAAAATGGAAAAATTTCATAGGATTAATACATGTTCTGTAATACTTTACTATATCATAATTAATAGAGAAATATAAGAATACACAGCTGAAGGTACTACTTCATGTCCATATTATACACCTCCCTCCCCCCTATACGCTCATAGTTTCATCTTGAGCGGACCTATTGTTTCTGAGTCGCTCGGACCTGCTGAGTACCGGAGCAGAAACACAGGGTGGAGATGGATTTACTGTAAAGACATCAACATTACGGGACTCTACTGGGGAAGGGTCAACACTAGGCAGCTCCACAGGTCTGAGGAAACGACGGTTCCTCCACCATACTCTACCACTAGGAAGACGCACTTGGTAGTCCCTGGACCAGCCAATACCCATGACAACCCCAACCTTGTCCCAGCGGTGAGATACCGGATCTTGAATCCTGACCTGCTGGCAGATACTCAACCTGGGAAGGGGGCGGGCATGACAGTCGTACCGAGCAGCGACATCTGCGGCTCGTTCTGCTGCACGGCGGTCACATTCTTCAGTCTTGGCTTGACATTCTTGAGAAAAAGACTTTGGGTGGGCAGGAACACAAGACCTGAGATGATGTCCATTTAGAACCTGGGCTGGGGAGCGTCCGGTGAAGTTCGGGGTGTTGCGTAACTCTAACAAACCTCGATCGAAATCCTCTCAGTCGATATTTCCTGAGGGTGACACCTTAAGGATCAGGTGTTTAACAGTCTTGATTGCGGCTTCAGCGTGTCCATTCGCCTGGGGGTAGTGGGGCGAGGTCACGACATGACGGACTCACCAACGGTCCATGAAGTCCCGGAACTCGTGGCTGGTGAACTGGGGTCCTCCATCAGTCCTGAGACGGAGGGGAACACCAACTTCTCTGAAGTAATGTCTGAAATTCCGGAAGGTAGCAGTAGCCGTTGTATCACTACCACAGGGGACGACAACAGGCCATCCAGACAATCGGTCGGCAATGACGAGGAAGGACTTCCCTGCCACTGCAAAAAAGTCGGCCGACACAGACTCGAGGGTCTTGAAGGATTATCGTCGCACATTAAAGGTTCCTGTTGCTGGCTGGGTTGCAGAATCTGGCACGGCTCACAGGCACGGACGGTACTTGCAATGTCCGCGTCGTTTCCGGGCCAAAATACAGTCTGCTTCGCCCGTCGCTTGGTGGCCTCCACTCCTCGATGGCTGTTGTGCAGGCGGGTCAAGGTACGGCGGCGTAGGGCAGCAGGAATGACTACTCGTGGACCATACAAGACGAGGTCTCCGTCACAATAGAGGTCCTCGCGTATCTTCCAGTACGGGAGTAGCGATTCATGAAGGTCATATCGGTTAGATGGAAATCCCTGGGACACACAGTCGACGAGCCGGATGTAGGAAGAGTCGGCCAGGGCTGCAGTGCGGAGATCTTCAAGGGTCTTGTCTGCATCCGGTGCTGTAGACTCTTCTGATGTGAAGACGGCCTTCAATGAGACTACTGACTTGAGGGATGCGGTAGCTGTAGAGCACAACATCTCGTCCTCTGGGGTGGGGCGACTGACAGGGGCACGGGACAGAGCATCCGGGATGCACAGCAGCTTAACCGCAGGCCACACAGCCGTGAAGAGATAAGGCGAGAGCTTCTCTTTCAAACGTTCAAGGCGAGGATTCTCTACTGCATCCAAGAGTAGTGTTTGATAATAGGTACAAGAGGGCGATGATCCGTGAAGAGGGTGAAGTGCTGAAGTCCTATCAGGTAGAAGCGGCACTTCGCCATCGCCCAGACAACAGCCAACATCTCCAGCTCAATCGTGGCATATCGGGTCTCGGCGTCCGTCAGGAACCGGGATCCACACTGAATTAAGCGGAGTTGTCCACCTCCATGGTCCTGCAGAAGGGCGTAACCAACGCCGTAGAGTCTGGAGGCGTCAGTCTGGAGGACGGTGGGTAGGGCTGGGTCGTAACAGGCGAGGACAAGTGGACTTAAGAGGGCCTGCTTGACTCGCTGGAAGGCCTCTTGATGATCTGGGGTCCACAGGAATGTCCTCCTGGGGCTCAGCAGGGGGCGTAACGGCTGGGCTGCGGCGGAGATGTCAGGTGAAAATTCAGCCAGCTAATTGACGAGACCCAAAAAAGAACGGAGGTCTGTCAGGTTGGCACGGATTGGAAAATCCCTAATTCCACTTAATTTCTCCGGGTCAGCTGCGATACCTGATGCTGAGAGAGTGTACCCACAGAAGTTCACTGATGGTGCGGAGACTACAAACTTGTCAGCGTTGAGGGTAATCCCGTACTTTCGACATCTGGTGAGAACTTCATATATTCGGGAGAGGTGGGTACAGTAGTCTTCGTCATGGTGTAAAATATCATCAACCACCTTGACACAACTCGTGACTCCTTGAAGGGCTGCGTCACCACTTTGACAGAATGCATCACCCGTAGCGGCAAATCCCATGGGGCTTCTGCAATACTGATATCTTCCATATGGTGTGATGAATGTAGTCAAATGCTGGTCTTCTTCGGCCAACTCGATCTGCCAATAACCACATAAGGCGTCCATCGTTGTAAAAAACTTCGCCTTCGGGTCCACATTTCGAACAGCTGCGAAGGGTGTGGGTGAAGGTTGGGCTGGACGGGAAACTTGCTGGTTAAGTTTTGATAGATTGGTGGTGATCCGTACTCCACCACGAGGTTTGCCGACGGGGACGAGAGGGTGGCACCAAGGTGAAGGTTCGTCTCCGGCCGGCTTGATGATTCCCTGAGCAACCATGAAGTCAAGCTCTTGTCTAACTAGCGCCTTGTAAGCGTGAGGAATCAAATGAAGGGTGTGGATGGCAAAAGATGTGGCACCATCCTTAAGATGAATCTTCATAGGTGGACCCACCATCGGCTTGAGTGGTGTGGATCCTAAAGATTTCTTCGCAACCAACACGTCAGCAAACTCCTTGAGAAGGTAAGCTCTTGCATCAGAAGGGGACGTGTTAGTAGAGATAGGGAGTTCCTTCAACCTGTTGACATGGGTGACCTTTAAAATAGGTTTGGGGAATTCCTTGGAAATAATGGCCAACTCTTGACAATGGCCATATGATAAAAGCGGAGTCGGGATCCCATCATGAACATCAATCCGGGCTGAGCAAGACTGCTTAC
>NW_024730176.1:0-11717 GCF_018991925.1 Homarus americanus | reverse complement strand
GTGTTAGAATCTGTCGCCAACACCACAGCCACACCCTAAGTTAACGAGTTGTATGACCCAGTTTCAATGAATAGTTCGAGAAGACCGGACAACTCGGCAACTGCACTGGCTAACCATTATTCCAGAATAAGATCCGCAAATCGATTAACATCCAGGTTCCCATTTACTGGTAAATAGAAAGCCAAATGACGTAAAAAAAAAAATGCTCATATTTCACTCTGTCCGGGAATCGAACAGGGGTCCACTCGCTTGCAAGGCGAGCATGCTGACTATTACACCACAGGTTGCCAAAATCTCGTTTAGTAAAATTTTTTTTTTTTTTTTTTCGTGCTGGTCAAGCCCCTACCAGAGGTTAGCTAGACCCCCGGACAACTCTTTCGGAGCTTGACCAGCACGTGGTATTGGTAATATTATCTGGACTTGATTATATGTTAGAAATTCACTTGTGAGTTTTTCAATGTGTTGTTTTGTATAATATTTACTTATTCTAAGCTAAATGTTAACAAATAAATGACTTAAATAATACGAAAACAAACAAATAAAAGCGGAACTCCACCTAATATATACTGTATGTTACACTAAATAGGGATAATTGGCCATTAGTGATAACTTCTATGTATTTGTCTTTTCTAGAAGCCTTTGACTGGCCATAAACGATCCTGTAGATCATAAATATACATATAAATGAATACCTTCAAGCATAATGTAACCTGACCAGACCTAACGTAATCTTCTTCTTCTTCTTCTTCTTCTTTTCTTTTCTTCTTCTTCTTCTTCTTCTTCTTTTCTTCTTCTTCTTCTTCTTCTTCTTCTTCTTCTTCTTTTCTTTTCTTCTTCTTCTTCTTTTCTTTTCTTCTTCGTCTTCTTCTTCTTTTCTCTTCTTCTTTTCTTTTCTTCTTCTTCTTCTTCTTTTCTCTTCTTCTTTTCTCTTCTTCTTTTCTTTTCTTCTTCTTCTTCTTCTTCTTCTTTTCTCTTCTTCTTTTCTTTTCTTCTTCTTCTTCTTCTTTTCTTCTTCTTCTTTTCTTTTCTTCTTCTTCTTCTTCTTCTTCTTTTCTTTTCTTCTTCTTCTTTTCTTTTCTTCTTCTTCTTCTTTTTCTTCTTCTTCTTCTTCTTTTCTTTTCTTTTCTTCTTCTTCTTCTTCTTCTTCTTCTTCTTCTTCTTCTTCTTCTTTTCTTTTCTTCTTCTTCTTCTTCTTTTCTTTTCTTCTTCTTCTTCTTCTTCTTCTTCTTCTTCTTCTTCTTCTTCTTCTTCTTCTTCTTCTTCTTCTTCTTCTTCTTCTTCTTCTTTTCTTTCTTCTTCTTCTTCTTCTTCTTCTTCTTCTTCTTCTTCTTCTTCTTCTTCTTCTTCTTCTTCTTTTCTTTTCTTCTTCTTCTTCTTTCTTTTCTTTTCTTTTCTTTTCTTCTTCTTCTTTTTCTTTTCTTTTCTTCTTCTTCTTCTTCTTCTTCTTCTTCTTCTTCTTCTTCTTCTTCTTCTTCTTCTTCTTCTTCTTCTTCTTCTTCTTCTTCTTCTTCTTCTTTCTCTTCTTCTTCTTCTTTTCCTTCTTCTTCTTCTTTTCCTTCTTCTTCTTCTTTTTCCTTCTTTTCCTTCTTCTTCTTTCCTTCTTTTCCTTCTTCTTTTCCTTCTTCTTCTTCTTTTTTCCTTCTTCTTCTTCTTTTCCTTCTTCTTCTTCTTTTTCCTTCTTCTTCTTCTTTTCCTTCTTCTTCTTCTTTTCATTCCTTTTCCTTCTTCTCCTTCTTCTTTTCCTTCTTCTTTTCCTTCTTCTTCTTTTCCTTCTTCTTCTTTTCCTTCTTCTTTTCCTTCTTCTTCTTTTCCTCCTTCTTCTTTTCCTCCTTCTTCTTTTCCTCCTTCTTCTTTTCCTCCTTCTTCTTTTCCTCCTTCTTCTTTTCCTTCTTCTTCTTCTTCTTCTTCTTCTTCTTCTTCTTCTTCTTCTTCTTATTCTTCTTATTCTTCTTATTCTTCTTATTCTTCTTATTCTTCTTCTTCTTCTTCTTCTTCTTCTTCTTCTTCTTCTTCTTCTTCTTCTTCTTCTTCTTCTTCTTCTTCTTCTTCTTCTTCTCCTCCTCCTCCTCCTCCTCCTCCTCCTCCTCCTCCTCCTCCTCCTCCTCCTCCTCCTCCTCCTCCTCCTCCTCCCATGCATTATTTCATCATCAACCCAATTAAAATTCGAACGCCTTAACCTTACACACCGTGGCCCTGGGTTGTGGGTGGAGAGGGAGGATGGGGGATTGTTGGGGGAGGGCGGGGGAAGACTCACCTAAATCACCCAACACACCCAGCAGGCGCTTTGTAGCACCCAACAAGTGACCTTTGGGTGGGGGCAGTTTTCTCGCCAGATCTAGACTAGTGGGCAGTGTTACCCCCAAAGGGTAACTGACATATTGAAACAGAGACACACTGTCATTTAGGCTGAAAATGAACTTACTCACAAATAGACATAATAGCACACGGACACAGACATACAGTAGTGGTTGAACCGTTGAGAGATGTATTATAATAAGACTCAGATGGTAAAATAACTGACTGACTGACTGACTAACCAAGTTATTAGAGCAATTGCTTCATTGACCCAGTTAATGTGTGAGGGGTTCACATGGGTCTCTTGAATAGTACACTGAGACACACTGACACGAATCTCACATGGCACAATCCCATTGACAGATCTCCTCTACACATAACCTCACCGGACACAACTGTATGGTAGAAATAAATCCCAACTCACAAATCATAACCTGACAACCAAGCCTACTGTACGTGAAGGAATATTCATTGTTAAAGAATACCAAGTGACCATTTTTCGTTATAATAAAAATCCTATTGGATGATTTTTTCATGGGGTAAAATCCTATTGTACGACCAAAATAATGATAATTACAAGATGCTGGTAATTAAGTGAAAGGTCATCACCCATCCTATGGGTGAAAATATTATGGATGGCCAACCCCGCAGTGTCGTCGCGACGCCTCTACCATATAAACATTATAAGGTATATTTATTCATCTATAATAGGTATTTCGTGTGTTTACTTTTGTGAGGTGACTACAGTGTTCAGACGTATCTCGTAACTCGTGTTACAACAAACTTTATATATTTAACGTAATAGCCCATGGGAAATAAATAATAAGCAGTATATATGTAATGATGTATACATATGAGTCCCGTTTGTACTAGGTGTACGATGTTTCTTACTCGAATAATATATTTGAAACGAATTTACAATCTGTTATTAACAAATTCTAATCAAACAATTCCCTCATAATGCATAAAGAATATTTTCTAATGGTTCAATGTATTACTACCAACGTATCGAGAAAGTCAATATAGAATTTTTCTACCTTATTTCACCTAGAGATTAGACACCCCGCCTTATTTCACCTGAAGATTAGACACTCTACCTTATTTTACCTGTTAGATTAGACACCCCGCCTTATTTCACCTGAAGATTAGACACCCCGCCTTATTTCACGTGAAGATTAGACACCCTGCCTTATTTCACCTGAAGATTAGACACCCCGCCTTATTCCTCCTGAAGATTAGACACTCCGCCTTATTTCACCTGAAGATTAGAACATACATAAGAACATAAGAAAGTGGGATACTGCAGGAGGCCGACTGGCCCATACAGGGCAGATCCCTTTCACACCCATCCCAGCACTTCCATGTGCCTATCCAACTTCGTCTTGAAGCTCCCTAGCGTCCCCGATCCTACTATAGCACTCGGTAGCCTATTCCACATATCCACAACTCTATTACCAAACCAGTGCTTGCCTATATCCTTTCTGAATCGGAATTTATCTAATTTAAAGCCATTTGTTCTAGTTATTTCGTTATTACTGAGCTTCAGAACATCTTCCATTTTCCCCTTGTTAATCCCACTTACCCACTTGTACACCCCGCCTTATTTCACCTGAAGATTAGACACCCCGCCTTATTTCACCTGAAGATTAGACACTCCGCCTTATTTCACCTGAAGATTAGACACCCCGCCTTATTTCACCTGAAGATTAGACACCCCGCCTTATTTCACCTGAAGATTAGACACCCCGCCTTATTTCACCTGAAGATTAGACACCCCGCCTTATTTCACCTGAAGATTAAACACACCGCCTTATTTCACCTGAAGATTAAACATTCCGCCTTATTTCACCTGAAGATTAAACACCCCGCCTTATTTCACCTGAAGATTAAACACCCCACCTTATTTCACCTGAAGATTAGACACCCTACCTTATTTCACCTGAAGATTAGACACCCTACCTTATTTCACCTGAAGATTAAACACACTGCCTTATTTCACCTGAAGATTAAACATTCCGCCTTATTTCACCTGAAGATTAGACACCCCGCCTTATTTCACCTGAAGATTAGACACCCTACCTTATTTCACCTGAAGATTTGACACCCCGCCTTATTTCACCTGAAGATTAGACACCCTAACCTTATTTTACCTGAAGATTAGACACCCCGCCTTATTTCACCTGAAGATTAGACACTCTACCTTATTTTACCTGTAGATTAGACACCCCGCCTTATTTCACCTGAAGATTAGACACCCCGCCTTATTTCACCTGTAGATTAGACACCCCGCCTTATTTCACCTGAAAATTAGACACCCCGCCTTATTTTACCTGAAGACTAGACACCCCGCCTTATTTCACCTGAAGATTAGACACCCTACCTTATTTCACTTGAAGATTAAACACCCCGCCTTATTTCACCTGAAGATTAAACACCCCACCTTATTTCACCTGAAGATTAGACACCCCGCCTTATTTCACCTGAAGATTAGACACCCTACCTTATTTCACCTGAAGATTAACACCCCACCTTATTTCACCTGAAGATTAGACACCCTACCTTATTTCACCTGAGCATTAACCGAACCTAACCTCAAGTTAGCGTCAGGGTGGTGGATTGATTCTTCAAGTTATCCGTTGTTTCTGAATGAATAAAATTAAAGGAAATAATACAGTTTTATTCTCCTATGTTCAATGGTAATTACTACTACATACACCAAGACGTACTATGACCTTCGCTCCTCTTGTGTGTGTGTGCGTGCGCGTGTCTGTGTGTGTGTGATAAAGAGAGAAAAGACGAGAACGAGAGAAAGAGACAAAAAGCAACGACAGACAAAAAGATAATAAAGATAAACAGAGATAAACAGAGATAAACAGAAAAAGATAAATATATATAAAGCTAACAAACAATAAGAGATACAATATGAGAGAGAGCTAAACAGGGAAACAATGATCAACATAAAGACAAACACAGACATACAGAGAGAGAGAGAGAGAGAGAGAGAGAGAGAGAGAGAGAGAGAGAGAGAGAGAGAGAGAGAGAGAGAGACCAGGCAGCTCTGTCAGAATACAGCCAGAGAAATAGGGAGGTGGGGAGCGAGTCTACAAAAAAATCCGTGTAATAAAATAATAATCACTGAAACGTGAACGATTCTGAGGAACTGTGTGCATGAAAACACCCCGAGGACCAAGGGGGTGTAAAATAGGTGGGGATGGGAGGGTGAAGGAAGGGAGAGGGAAGAGGTGGGGTGAGGTAGAAAACAGGGATGGAGAGGGAGAGGGAGAGGAATGAGAAGGGGGAAGGAGGAGGGAGGAGGGAAGAGAGGAAGAAGAAGGAGGGAGAAGAGAAGAGGGAAGAGAGGAAGAAGAAGGAAAGAGAGAGGATGAATGGGGAGGATAAAGAGAGGGAGAAAAGAAAAGGGAAAAAGGAAATGAGAGGAAAAAAGCAAGGTAAATAGGAGGAACGGAGGAAGGAGAGGGAGGAGGGAGAGAGAGATATTCAAGTCTCTTACCTCACTACAAGTCACGCCTCCATCTCTCTGTCTTCCCAGAACAGTGGAATAAAATACATGTACACACAAATGAAGGCTCTCTCTCTCTCTCTCTCTCTCTCTCTCTAAGTTATCAGACCAATTGCCTCATTGACCCAGTTAATGTGTGAAGGGTTCACATGGGTCTCTTGAATAGTACACTGAGATACACTGAAACGAATCTCACATGACACAATCCCATTGACAGATCTCCTCTACACATAACCTCACCGGACACAACTATACAGTAGAAATAAATCCCAACTCACAAATCATAACCTGACAACCAAGCCTACTGTACGTGAAGGAATATTCATTGTTAAAACATACCAAGTGACCATTTTTCGTTATAATAAAAATCTCATTTGGCGATTTTTTCATTGGGTAAAATCCTACTGTACGACCAGAATAATGGTAATTACAAGATACCGGTAATTAAGTGAAAGGTCATCATCCTTCATACAGTACAGATGGTCACCAACTTAAACTTTAACATATAAAAAAGAAGCGCCCCTGACAAACACGGCATTGAACTCTAGACCAGTTGGACTGTGATGGTCAACCCCGCAGTGTTGTCGCGACGCCTCTACCATATAAACTTTATAAGGTATTTATCTATTACAGCTTAACTTCTATGAACAGACATCATTTATTCAGCGTGTGTGAACACGGTAACGTCGATTTTTTTCCTTTTTGCGTTCATTATTGTCGAACGCACGGTAGAAAGGACGGTCGAATGGACGGATGGATACACAAACGGATGCACAGAAGGATGCAAGGGGCAGGTGGGCGGAGCAAAGTTAGATGAGGTGGAGGAGGGGGTAATGGGTAAGTAGAGGAAGGGAGAAGACGAGAACACGACCGACAAGGGTGAGGGAGTTTTACAGTACGGCGACGAAGAAGGGAGTAGATGAAGCAGTAAAGGAGAGAGAGACAAGGAAAGGATGATGAATGTGGATAATAATGAGAGTGGACAGAATAAAAGTCGTAGGAATATGGGTCGCGGAGAACGTGGATTTGGGAAGAATAATAAATGAGATGAAGAGGGCGGGGGGCAAAAGTAAGGAGAAGAAGGAGGAGAAGGAAGAAGACAAGGAGGAGAAGGAAGAAGACAAGGAAGAGAAGGAAATGGAGAAGGAAGAAGACAAGGAAGAAGACAAGGAGGAGAAGGAAGAAGAGAAGGAAGAAGACAAGGATGAGAAGGAAGAAGAGAAGGAGAAGAAGGAAGAAGAGAGGAGAAGGAAGAAGAAAAAGGAGAAGAAGGAAGAAGAGTAGAAGCAACGAACTTTTGAAAGATGAAAAGAGGGAGAAAGACAGTAAACAGAGACAGCAACAGTGATGTCTATAGGGAGAAACGGAGAGGGAAGAAGAGGCATCGTGAGGAGGAGGACCACTGGAGAGAGCAATGATGCAAAGAGGAACTAAGAAGGTAGGGAGATAAGGTAAAACGGAATAGAGAGAAATGTAAAAAAGGGGAGAGAGAGAGAGAGAGAGAGAGAGAGAGAGAGAGAGAGAGAGAGAGAGAGAGAGAGAGAGAGAGAGAGAGAGAGAGAGAGCTCGATGTTAGACTACCCTAAGGAGTAAAAAGGCACCTTCTGAAGCAGACTCTGAGAACTCTTTACATGTTGCCTTGCCCTGCCTCTCCTCCAACCTGCCATCCCCTTAAATTATCCCCTGCTTGCCTGAGGACGAGAGCAACAGGAAGAGGAGGAAGAGGAAGTATTGGAGGAGGAGATAAGATGGATCCCCCCTCAACACGACCAACCCTTGAGCTGCATTATTTCTTCATCTCCCTGACCTGAGAGAGAGAGAGAGAGAGATTCAAGTCTGTTACCCTCACTACAAGTCACGCCTCCATCTCTGTCTTCCCAGGACTGGAATAAAATACACGTACACACAAATGAAGGCTCTCTCTCTCTCTCTCTCTCTCTCTCTCTCTCTCTCTCTCTCTCTCTCTCTCAGTTATCAGACCAATTGCCTCATTGACCCAGTTAATGTGTGAAGGGTTCACATGGGTCTCTTGAATAGTACACTGAGATACACTGACACGAATCTCACATGACACAATCCCATTGACAGATCTCCTGTACACATAACCTCACCGGACACAACTGTATGGTAGAAATAAATCCCAACTCACAAATCATAACCTGACAACCAAGCCTACTGTACGTGAAGGAATATTCATTGTTAAAACATACCAAGTGACCATTTTTCGTTATAATAAAAATCTCATTTGGCGATTTTTTCATTGGGTAAAATCCTACTGTACGACCAGAATAATGGTAATTACAAGATACTGGTAATTAAGTGAAAGGTCATCATCCTTCATACAGTACAGATAGTCACCAACTTAAACTTTAACATATAAAAAAGAAGCGCCCCTGACAAACACGGCATTGAACTCTAGACCAGTTGGACTGTGATGGTCAACCCCGCAGTGTTGTCGCAACGCCTCTACCATATAAACTTTATATGGTATTTATCTATTACAGCTTAACGTCTATGAACAGACAACATTTATTCAGCGTGTGTGAACACGGTAACGTCGATTTTTTTCCTTTTTGCGTTCATTATTGTCGAACGCGCGGTAGAAAGGACGGTCGAATGGACGGATGGATACACAAACGGACGCACAGAAGGATGCAAGGGGCAGGTGGGCGGAGCAAAGTTCGATGAGGTGGAGGAGGGGGTAATGGGTAAGTAGAGGAAGGGAGAAGACAAGAACACGACCGACAAGGGTGAGGGAGTTTTACAGTACGGCGACGAAGAAGGGAGTAGATGAAGCAGTAAAGGAGAGAGAGACAAGGAAAGGATGATGAATGTGGATAATAATGAGAGTGGACAGAATAAAAGTCGTAGGAATATGGATCGCGGAGAACGTGGATTTGGGAAGAATAATAAATGAGATGAAGAGGGGGGGGCAAAAGTAAGGAGAAGAAGGAGGAGAAGGAAGAAGACAAGGAAGAGAAGGAAATGGAGAAGGAAGAAGACAAGGAAGAAGACAAGGAGGAGAAGGAAGAAGAGAAGGAAGAAGACAAGGAGGAGAAGGAAGAAGAGAAGGAGAAGAAGGAAGAAGAGAGGAGAAGGAAGAAGAAAAAGGAGAAGAAGGAAGAAGAGTAGAAGCAACGAACTTTTGAAAGATGAAAAGAGGGAGAAAGACAATAAACAGAGACAGCAACAGTGATGTCTATGGGGAGAAACGGAGAGGGAAGAAGAGGCATCGTGAGGAGGAGGACCACTGGAGAGAGCAATGATGCAAAGAGGAACTAAGAAGGTAGGGAGATAAGGTAAAAAGGAATAGAGAGAAATGTAAAAAAGGAGAGAGAGAGAGAGAGAGAGAGAGAGCTGGATGTTAGACTACCCTAAGGAGTAAAAAGGCACCTTCTGAAGCAGACTCTGAGAACTCTTTACGTGTTGCCTTGCCCTGCCTCTCCTCCAATCTGCCATCCCCTTAAATTATCCCCTGCTTGCCTGAGGACGAGAGCAACAGGAAGAGGAGGAAGAGGAAGTATTGGAGGAGGAGATAAGATGGATCCCCCCTCAACACGACCAACCCTTGAGCTGCATTATTTCTTCATCTCCCTGACCTATGAGAGAGAGAGAGAGAGAGAGATTCAAGTCTGTTACCCTCACTACAAGTCACGCCTCCATCTCTGTCTTCCCAGGACTGGAATAAAATACACGTACACACAAATGAAGGCTCTCTCTCTCTCTGTCTCTCTCTCTCTCTCTCTCCTTCCTCTCAGTTATCAGAGCAATTGCTTCATTGACCCAGTTAATGTGTGAAGGGTTCACATGGGTCTCGTGAATAGTACACTGAGATACACTGACACGAATCTCACATGACACAATCCCATTGACAGATCTCCTCTACACATAACCTCACCGGACACAACTGTATGGTAGAAATAAATCCCAACTCACAAATCATAACCTGACAACCAAGCCTACTGTACGTGAAGGAATATTCATTGTTAAAACATACCAAGTGACCATTTTTCGTTATAATAAAAATCCTATTGGATGATTTTTCATTGGGTAAAATCCTACTGTACGACCAAAATAATGGTAATTACAAGATACTGGTAATTAAGTGAAAGGTCATCATCCTTCATACAGTACAGATGGTCACCAACTTAAACATTAACATATAAAAAAGAAGCGCCCCTGACAAACACGGCATTGAACTCTAGACCAGTTGGACTGTGATGGTCAACCCCGCAGTGTTGTCGCGACGCCTCTACCATATAAACTTTATAAGGTATTTATCTATTACAGCTTATCTTCTATGAACAGACAACATTTATTCAGCGTATGTGAACACGGTAACGTCGATTATTGTTTTCCTTTTTACGTTCATTATTGTCGAACGCGCGGTAGAAAGAACGGTCGAAAGGACGGATGGATACACAAACGGACGCACAGACGGATGCAAGGACGAATGAACGCACAGACAGATCGCCCACACATGCGGCGAGGAAAAACAATTACATCCGCCATCTCGCGCACAAGTACATTCCTGCCAAGTTTCATCAGAATTGAATTTAAAACGGAAGACTTGTCGAGCTAACAAGACTTACGACTTCACACAGGCAAGCAAGCAGGCAGGGCTAGGCGGGGTAGGGAAACGGACAGAGAGAGAGACAGACAGACAGGCACGGAAGATTGGCATAAATGACAGACATCAAGATGACGCTGAGCTCATTCTTGTCACAGACAGACAGACAGAGTCATTTCACCATCTCTCAACGGATTAACCACTACTGTATGTCTGTGTCCATGTGTCTATGTGTCAGGGTTACTATATGTTAATTTAGTTCTTTCTGTGTCCGTGTGCCATTGTGTCCATTTGTGAGTAAGTCCGTTTCAGCCTAAATGACACTGTGTGTCTGTTTCAATACGTCAGTTAGTCCGTGTGTCACTGTCATTATTTCGTGTGTCAGGTGTGTCATGTTTGTGATCTCTCTCTCTCTCTCTCTCTCTTTTACACTACATCCTTGACCACCGAAGGGTCAAGACGTACCTGGCGCTCCTCTCGGAGCAGCCAGGTCAACTATTATGTTGGCCCATACCAACTCCCTCCCCTGAACCCTCCTCCCCACCGGAATATCAACAAGTTCACGCCAGAAGTTACTATTTCATTTAGGAAAGAAATGGAACCAGTGTTAAACAGAGGTGAACAGTGCTTAAGTCAGTGAGAAAAACTCAACAGTAACAGTGGTACCCAAGTTGACCTTTCACACAGTGAGGTCCCAGGTACCCAGTGATAACGGCCCGTGAGACCCAACTACCAGCGATGTGTTAATCCGTCTACGATAGGAAGGCCTGGAACCACACCTCACTCATATAACACCATCTGTGAGGGAATTACTACACCACGTGAGGCCCCGAATAACACCATATGTGAAGGAGTTACTACACAACGTGAGGCCCCTCATAACACCATCTGTGAGGGAATTACTACACCACGTGAGGCCCTTCATAACACCATCTGTGAGGGAATTACTACACCACGAGAGGCCCCTCATAACACCATCTGTGAGGGAATTACTACACCACGTGAGGCCCCTCATAACACCATCCGTGAGGGAACTACTACACCACGTGAGGTCCCTCCTAACACCATCTGGGAGGGAGTTACTACACTACGTTTTTGCTGTTCAACACCTACATTAATCTGTATGTTCACTATGTTCCTTCACCTTTCTCTAATGAAGGCTTTTGTTAAACCACCAATGTATGTAATAAGTCATTTATGCCCAATGTATATTTTCAGCCTTCGGGCTGCAGAACTTTTTCAATAAACCGTTAATTATTATTATTATTATTTATTATTACACACTGTAACCAACCGTATATAATGGTGAAAGAAGAAATATATGTTTCCACC